>NW_019174497.1:8174659-8257260 GCF_002260705.1 Seriola dumerili | reverse complement strand
ATTAAAAAGCCAGTGTCATACACTGTTTAATGAGGGATCAATTTGCCCTTTTCAGACTGAGCCTCTAAAAGTGCGAACTGCTCTAATTCAAATCCACATTATTTGAATATCAAAAACATGAACGACAAAAACGTTCTTCACTTTCAACAGGCTGAAAATATCCAGAAGATCCTCCAAATGACAAAAACAGAGCAACACATGAAACGTTCTGTCATCTGAAAGCACCTGATTAGCAGGACATCATTTGCTGAGCCTTCCAGCACCATCATAAGTCCCTGCTCAAATGTACATCTGTACTATGTTATATCATGTGAAGCGGTGCTGTGTGTTAAGCTTTGAATTAAGTTTAGGCAGAAAAATGGTTCATGGTTAAAATAAGTACTTTATTAGGGGACCTTAATAAACACATGGTTAAAGTTACTGTACAGTCATAGTCATACTTTGTCTCCGTCTGTCTATGTGCAGTTTGATCGTCTTTCTGAGCATGATGGTGGGAGCGTTCGTGGGGGCGCGTCTGGCAGACAAAGTGGGCCGCGCGGCGCTGTCTGATCGTGGCGTTGGCTATAAACTGTATCTTTTCATTCCTCTGTCGTCATTCGCCCAAGGTTACGGCATTCTTCCTCTTCTTCAGGCTGCTGTCCGGCATCGGTAATAACCACAACACACACACTCTTCCTTAAGGTGTGAGGTGACACATCTATTGTTTTTAATACATACATTTTCATTAACTGCTATGTTCCCGTAAGGAAAATGAATTCCATATATAAAACATTACGAACAAAAAGCATTTTGTATAAAGTGACCTGGCCAAAGCAAATAGTTTAGAAGGGCGTCGAACAACACAGTCGCCAAGTTGCAACTAAATACAAAGCAAAAACAACCCAATCACTCCCACGACATGGCAGCAGATGGTTCAGCCTAAGGAGCTGGCTTCATTATTTAAAGCTCATCAACCCGAGCCACACGTTTGACTCAACCAGAAGGACGTCCCCCAGCAGCCATGATAAACTCAAAGACAAGGAAATACGAATATAACAGAAGACTGATGCATGTTATCCACAGTGTTAAAATGTGTGAACTCCAAATATAAAAACAAGGTAAGGTTAAATACATCAACTTCCAAACCTAAAACAAAGTGTGTGGACGTATTTGTTTTGGTGCAGTTGACTGAAACTGAAATGACCCATGTGTAGAAAAGCAAACTGGTGAGGTGGAGAGTGAGAGGAGCGTGGCTGCCCTTCACAGCACTTGCATCTTGCATCTTGCATCTTCTCTCTGACGTCATGAAGTCTTCTCTTGGCCACTGACAGATGAAACATGTCCGCCTACATCCTGGATACCATTCTTTACCTGCTGTTCAGTCATGAAGGAGCTTTTCTTGCCACACAAACTGTTTCCCACTCGTCCACCAGATCTACCTCGATCTACTCGCTCCTTTACCATTTCATAGTTTTCTTTTTTTTTTTAGAAAGTACCCAGCTGATGACTTTAGCAACAAACCACTGTGATTTTCTCACTGACAGAGATGTTTGCTTTTTCGTTAGCCTCATCGTCATCGTCTTCCTTGCATGCCTCACCTCTCCACTCAGTCTAAACAGCATCTCTCAGCTGGTGAGAGAGCTCTTTCAGTATAACAGGTGAAACGGACACTCAGCTGCCCAACATACATTTACTTACCGAGTGTTACTTATGAACCCTGGTAAATTTCGGCACTGTGCGTTAAAGTGGCTTTATCTTCCACACAGTTCTTTCAATATTGACTTAAATCTACTGAAATTAAAGCTGAGACGTGACACTTAATATATGAGTATTTTATTTTATTTTCAAACCGAACATGCTGAAGCTCGAGAGCCTGAGGAACAAAATGTGTTCAGCCCATACACCTCTGTCTGGACTTTACTCACTATAGTTCCCACTAAAATATAATAACATCATCCTGTTAGCTTTGTTAATTAAGAAATATATACTGCAAGTGCATCACACACTGTGAAAATATACTGAACCAACATTTAACAATCATTTTGAATCTCTTGTTAGTTTGTTGGTGGGGAAGGAAGAAATCTGTTAAAACAAAACAAGCTATTTCTTTTGAGTCATGTTACTGTCAAGTGAACATCTAGAAAAGTCAACTTTCTGAAAATCGAATTAGTCTTTGACAGCGTTTTCTATGCTATTACTTGGCAAGAGTTTATATAAGAAAATAAAAAATCTGAATCAGAGAAAACAAACAGAGGAATATACCATCATCTCTACCTGGAGGCAGTTGTATTTCTACTCTGCTGTGTATCTACTAAAACTACACAGTGCAGGTCTCTGTCCAGCGTCACCGACACGGGCTGAAAAACACTGAGATCGCCAGAGTGGAAACATTCCCCTAATGCACCTGCACCACCTGAGGATTTTATAATTAGACACCAGAAAGGTTTTGTCAGTTTTTTTCACAAATAAACATTTTATTTCATCAGTGTAAAAACTTGTGTAGGGGTCCTTAAACCTCCCACCTCTGTGGTATTAACTTGCAGAATACCGCTCGTGGTCTGTAACACTTCCTATTACAGTCATTTGTCTTCAACTTGATCTGAAGCTTCTTAAGTTTTTATACACAATAAATCAGTCTCCACACCATGTTTATGCAGAGGTGGCTCCATCCCAGAAATAACTGAGGTCCACAGGGAGACACACTAACTTAGAAATTAGGTCACATACCAGAGCACAGCACAGTGACATGATATTCAGATGTGTGACACAGCAACGGTGCTCTCCTCAGAGGGTGCAGTGGAGTTCATGGGATGTCCTGCCATGCCCGCTCTTGCTGCAGTAAACACATCTGCACCAACATGTAGCCACGTTCATGTTTTTTCAGTGTGTGTTCTTGTGATATGAGCAAATTTCACACAAGAAATCCTTTGTTGCCTCCGATAGGAGAAACGTCTTTTTCAACCAGCCAAAACGTCTTAACTTCCATTCTGATTTTCAGTTTAACTTTGCTACAACACGACTCTTGTAGTGTTCGATTTAGAAATATTCCATGTCATAGCAAAAAATCCCATGAAAGGAATCCTCTAGTGGTAAATGGACTGCACTAATATAGAGCTTCTCTAGTCTCACCGACCAATCAAAGTGCTTTACGTTACAAGCCACATTCATACAGCACTTTTTGTACATATAGAGCACTTTTTCTACCATACATACACACATGATAACATCAGGGGAAATTTAGGATTCAGTATCTTGCCCAGGGACACTCCATTCACACTGAAGGCGCCGGGAATCGAACCACCAACCTCTGATTAATGACAACCCCTGTGCCTCCTGAGCCACAGTAAAATTCCTCTCAAAGGAGGCACCTTTAATTTGAAAATCTAGTTCTTTTTGTGATTATGCCTTATATTTGATCATGTTGATTTGTGGTTGTCTCTCTCTCTCTATCTCTCTCTCTCTCTCTCTCTCTCTCAGGATTGGTGGCACGGTGCGATCGTGTACTCGTACTTCTCTGAGTTTCTTCAGATGGACAAGAGAGGGGAGCATCTGTCCTGGTGTGTATGTTCTGGATGGTGGTGGGATCTACGCCTCCTTCACTGCGGGGGGATCATCCCCAGATACGGTGAGAGCTTAAACACAGCAGTAACATTCAGACAGTTCAGACAGAATCCCGAACAACACTTCAAGTACTGTTTAACCATTACAAGGAAAAAACTGTGGTTGATCATGTTTTCTGCTTTTGCACAATGTCCACTGTGAAACAACCTATTAGTTGTCTGCATCGTGTGAAAACCCACTGGGAATATGATGATAATGATGTTTCACAGTGGACATTGTGCAAAAGCAGAAAACATGATCAACCACAGTCACAGTTTTTTCCTTGTATGGGTTACAGTACTTTGTAAGTGTTGTTCGGGATTCTGTCTGAACTGTCTGAATGTTAACTGCTGTGTTTAAGCTCTCACCGTATCTGGGGATGATCCCCCACGCAGTGAAGGAGGCGTAGATCCCACCAACCATCCAGAACATACACAGCCAGGACAGATGCTCCCCTCTCTTGTCCATCTGAAGAAACTCAGAGAAGTACGAGTACACGATCGGCACCGTGCCACCAATCCTGAGAGAGAGAGAGAGAGAGAGAGATAGAGAGAGAGAGACAACCACAAAATCAACATGATCAATATAAGGCATAATCACAAAAGAACTAGATTTCAAATTAAAGGTGCCTCCTTTGAGAGGAATTTTACTGTGGCTCAGGAGGCACAGCGGGTTGTCCATTAATCAGAAGGTTGGTGGTTCGATTCCCGGCGCCTCCAGTGTGAATGGAGTGTCCCTGGGCAAGATACTGAATCCTAAATTTCCCCTGATGTTATCATGTGTGTATGTATGGTAGAAAAAGTGCTCTATATGTACAAAAAGTGCTGTATGAATGTGGCTTGTAACGTAAAGCACTTTGATTGGTCGGTGAGACTAGAGAAGCTCTATATTAGTGCAGTCCATTTACCACTAGAGGATTCCTTTCATGGGATTTTTTGCTATGACATGGAATATTTCTAAATCGAACACTACAAGAGTCGTGTTGTAGCAAAGTTAAACTGAAAATCAGAATGGGAAGTTAAGACGTTTTGGCTGAAGGAACAAAGACGTTTCTCCTATCGGAGGCAACAAAGGATTTCTTGTGTGAAATTTGCTCATATCACAAGAACACACACTGAAAAAAACATGAACGTGGCTACATGTTGGTGCAGATGTGTTACTGCAGCAGAGCGGGCATGCAGGACATCCCATGAACTCCACTGCACCCTCTGAGGAGAGCACCGTTGCGGTGCACACATGAATATCACTGTCACTGTGCTGTGCTCTGTATGTGACCTAATTTCTAAGTTAGTGTGTCTCCCTGTGGACCTCAGTTATTCTGGGATGGAGCCACCCTCTGCATAAACATGGTGTGGAGACTGATTTATTGTGTATAAAAACTTAAGAAGCTTCAGATCAAGTTGAAGACAAATGACTGTAATAGGAAGTGTTACAGACCACGACGGTATTCTGCAAGTTAATACCACAGAGGTGGGAGGTTTAAGGACCTACACAAGTTTTTACACTGATGAAAATAAAAATGTTTATTTGTGAAAAAAACTGACAAACCTTTCTGGTGTCTAATTATAAAATCCTCAGGTGGTGCAGGTGCATTAGGGGAATGTTTCCACTCGCGATCTCAGTGTTTTTCAGCCCGTGTCGGTGACGCTGGACAGAGACCTGCACTGTGTAGTTTAGTAGATACACAGCAGAGTAGAAATACACTGCCTCAGGTAGAGATGATGGTATATTCCTGTTTGTTTTCTGATTCAGATTTTTTATTTTCTTATATAAACTCTTGCCAAGTAAAGCATAGAAACAGCTGTCAAGATAATTCGATTTTCAGAAAGTTAACTTTTCATAATGTTCACTTGACAGTAACATGACTCAAAGAAATAGCTTGTTTTGTTTTAACAGATTTCTTCCTTCCCCACCAAACAAACTAACAAGAGATTCAAAATGATTGTTAAATGTTGGTTTCAGTATATTTTCACAGTGTGTGACTGCACTTGCAGTATATATTTCTTATTAACAAAGCTAACAGGATGATGTTATTATATTTTTAGTGGACTATAGTGAGTAAAGTCCAGACAGAGGTGTATGGGCTGATACACATTTTGTTCCTCAGGCTCTGAGCTTCAGCATGTTCGGTTTGAAATAAAATAAATACTCATATATTAAAGTGTCACGTCTCAGCTTTAATTTCAGTAGATTTAAGTCAATATTGAAAGAACTGTGTGGAAGATAAAGCCACTTTAACGCACAGTGCCGAAATTTACCAGGGTTCATAAGTAACACTTGGTAAGTAAATGTATGTTGGGCAGCTGAGTGTCGTTTCACTGTTTATACTGAAAGAGCTCTCTCACCAGCTGAGAGATGCTGTTTAGACTGAGTGGAGAGGTGAGCATGCAAGAGAAGACGATGACGATGAGGCTACGAAAAAGCAAACATCTCTGTCAGTGAGAAATCACAGGTGGTTTGTTGCTAAAGTCATCAGCTGGGTACTTTCTAAAAAAAAAAAGAAAACTATGAAATGGTAAAGGAGCAAGTAGATCGAGGTAGATCTGGTGGACGAGTGGGAAACAGTTTGTGTGGCGAAGAAAAGCTCCTTCATGACTGAACAGCAGGTAAAGAATGGTATCCAGGATGTAGGCGGACATGTTTCACTGTCAGTGGCCAAGAGAAGACTTCATGACGTCAGAGGATGCAAGATGCAAGATGCGGTGTGAGGGCAGCCACGCTCCTCTCACTCTCCCACCTCACCAGTTTGCTTTTCTACACTGGGTCATTTCAGTTTCAGTCAACTGCACCCAAACAAATACCTCCACACACTTTGTTAGGTTTGGAATTGATGTATTTAACCTTACCTTGTTTTATATTTGGAGTTCACACATTTTAACACTGTGGGATAACACATGCAGTCTTCTGTTATATTCGTATTTCCTTGTCTTTGAGTTATCATGGCTGCTGGGGGACGTCCTTCCTGGTTGAGTCAAACGTGTGGCTCAGGGTTGATGAGCTTTAAATAATGAAGCCAGCTCCTTAGGCTGAACCATCTGCTGCCATGTCGTGGGGAGTGATTGGGTTGTTTTTGCTTTGTATTTAGTTGCACTTGGCGACTGTGTTGTCGACCCCTTCTAAACTATTTGCTTTGGCCAGGTCACTTTATACAAAATGCTTTTTGTTCTAATGTTTTATATATGGAATTCATTTTCCTTACGGAACATAGCAGTTAATGAAAATGTATGTATTAAAAACAATAGATGTGTCACCTCACACCTTAAGGAAGAGTGTGTGTTTGTGGTTATTACCCGATGCCGGACAGCAGCCTGAAGAAGAGGAAGAAGCCGTAACCTTGGGCGAATGACGACAGGAATGAAAAGATACAGTTTATAGCCAACGCCACGATCAGACAGCGCCGGCGGCCCACTTTGTCTGCCAGACCGCCCCACACGAACGCTCCCACCATCATGCTCAGAAAGACGATCAAACCTGCACATAGACAGACGGAGACAAAGTATGACTATGACTGTACAGTAACTTTAACCATGTGTTTATTAAGGTCCCCTAATAAAGTACTTATTTTACCATGAACCATTTTTCTGCCTAAACTTAATCAAAGCTTAACCACAGCACCGTCACATCATCATAACATAGTACAGATGTACATTTGAGCAGGGACTTATGATGGTGCTGGAAGGCTCAGACAAATGATGTCCTGCTAATCAGGTGCTTTCAGATGATAGAACGTTTCCATGTGTTGCTCTTGTTTTGTCATTTGGAGGATTCTTCTGGATATTTCAGCCTGTTGAAAGTGAAGAACGTTTTTGTCGTTCATGTTTTTGATATCAAATAATGTGGATTTGAATTAGAGCAGTTACCACTTTTAGAGGCTCAGTCTGAAAAGGGCAAATTGATCCCTCATTAACAGTGTATGACACTGCTTTTTTAATCCTTCCCATTCATTCATCCCTTATTCATTCCCGTCATCTTTCTTTCAGACAGTCAGGTTGACTGTCATCAACTCTACGAAAATAAGTAAGCACACTCAGCTCTTTCTCGGCCTTAAAATTTCAAGATCTTCATCAGCAGTGAGGAGTATAACCCTAACTGCTGCCAGATACTGGCAACTCTACACCGCAGTGTACAGATGGCTGTGCTACAGGGGAGAGCTGACTCTGTGACTCATCATATTGGGTCTCAAATTATAACCCCATCCACACATACAGTACGAACACACATCATTTTAAACAAATGCACATGAAGACGTTACATATTCAGTTCCTTGGGCTCGGCCATAGTACGGCTATAATGTCTGTGTAGTCTTTATAACTTGTGTCCCTGGAATCTGGAGCAGCAGCGAGACTCTGTTTCCAAGGTCAGGACAGAGAATCGATCACTGACTGTGTCTGCTGACTCAACACAAACACAGTCCTGTCTGAAACACTGCTCCAGGCCAAAAGTGGTGGGAGATTGGAGGAGGTGTGAGACAGGAGTGAGAGGAGGATAGTGGAGGAGGAGAAGAAACAGACAGAGAGAGAGAGAGAGAGAGAGAGAGAGAGAGAGAGAGAGAGAGAGAGAGAGAGAGAGAGTGGAGGTAGAGGACATGTAGGAACTCAGATGAATCAACTGCATCATATAGTGAATATTTGGGAAAAAAACACTTTTGAACTTGATCAAAATCAATTCAGTTTGATTCAGTTTGATCCCTCATTCCTTTTAGCAGTCAGCCACAAACTGCAGAGCAGAGTCTCTATCTGTCTGACTGCAGTAAGTTACAGGAAATATGGTCACAACCTCCCCTTCTGTTGAGTTACAGTGCTGAGTAACCATGAATGACCACAAGTGTTTTTGCAGGACATTATGATGTCACAGTGAAGCTGATCTTTGACCTGCTGGATATAAAATGTCACCACATGTTATCCCATTAGACCTTTGTGTGAAATTGTGTCAGAATTAGTGTAAGAATTTCTTGAGTTATGGCCAAAAATATGTTTGGTGAGGTCACAGTGACCTTTGACCTTTGATCACCAAAATCTAACCAGTTCCTCCTTGAGTCCAGGTGAATTTGAAGAAATTCCCTCATGATATTCCTGAGATATCACGTTCAAGAGAATGAGATGCGCGATCAACTTGAAAACAACAGTCATCAGTGCGGAGGAATAATGAGATGGACAGACAGATGGAGAGGGAGGCTGAGGATGGACAGATGGAGGGAGAGAGAGAAAGTTTTACAGAAAGTATCCCTGGTTTGTTTCTCTGCTCCACCCAGCACCCTGTATGCTGCTGAGTCAGGTGTTTGCTGAAGGGGACAGAAGGTTTGGGACACATCAGTTACCAGTACACATCTGTTAATGACATCATCGTCACATGATGTTAGTAAATAAACATACTGCATATCATAATTGTTAATGTCAATGACGGACACACACACACTCAGATGAACTGAGCTGAGGCATAGAGCTGACTCAAGCTTAATAATCACTTATTATATGTTCTTCATATAAACGTCACTACGACTGGAGTGAAAGTCCGACTTCAAATCTCTCATCGACATCCACAACAGATCCTCTGCTCTTATATTCCTCTTTTCTCATCTGTTTTTCTCACCTTTTTCTCTGCTCCTCTTTCAATTTCCTCTTCTCTTTTCTCCACTACTCTACTGTTTTTTTTTCTAATTTCAGCTGCTTCATTTCTTTTCCCTTTTTTCTCTCCTCTTTTCCTCTGCTCTGCGCTTCCTTTTTCTCCCCTGTCGTCTTCCTCTTCATCTCTGCTCTCCTAACCACTCCTCATCTCCTCTCTTCGCTCTCTTCCTCATCCTTCTCTCCTGTAGGACTAAAAGACCAGATATACAGTATATTTAGATGCAGGCTATAACACACATCATTCAACTTCACAACAAAACACATGTTCACACTCGCTCACATGCTGCATACAGTTACACTAAGTGTATATGGACCAATACCACAACATCATTTATATTACAGACTTGGTCCAACAAGCTGATTCATGCCTACCTCCTCAGGGCCCATTAGCTAATTACACTGCAGGAGTAGTTTGATGATTGCTGCGGAAACTCATTGACTCTCCCTTTGGGTGCCTCTGTGTGTGTGTGTGCGTGTGTGTGTGTATGTGTATTAGAACACATCAAATGTATATCCATTTTCTACCGCTTATCCTCTAGTAGGGTCGCGGGGGGCAAACACATATAGACAAACAACCATTCACTCTCACATTCATACCTATGGTCAATTTGGAGTAATCAATCAGCCTAGTCCCCATTTGCATGTCTTTGGACTGTGGGAGGAAGCCGGAGTACCCGGAGAGAACCCACACAAGCACGGGGAGAACATGCAAACTCCACACAGAAAGACCCCGCGTCCGAGCTGGGACTGGAACCCGGAACCTTCTTGCTGTGAGGCGACAGCGCTAACCACTGTACCACCGTGCCGCCTTGTATACATTGTTGATTACAATAATTTAAGATAATGATAAGATGATAATAAGGTTTAGTTGTTAATTCATTTGTCTATTTGAGGTAACTTACCAAAAATATATTTACATTGTTTGTACAGTTGACTATTTACATGTTTATACAATTATTATTTTACATATTTACAAGTTTAAATATTTACATGTGCATCTTTAAAAACACTTACAGTAACCTCCAGAATCAATCTCTCAAGTTTTCTGCTTATTTACCTCAGTCTAGTCTCTTTCCAGTCAGACCTGGAAAGAGGAAGTGTTGTTGTTGTGAAGCAGACGAAGTTAACCCGTCTCCATCCTGCTGTTTCTTTAATCAAGAGCCACCCAAACCACCACACATCCAACCCTCATGTTACAATATTAATGCTGTAGAACGTGTCACTGTCACTGCGTGAAGTTGTCTGGTTGTTATCATTAGTTTTGATCATAAAGATACAACTAAAGTAAGCTAAAGCTAAAATGATAATAGTCTGTTAGTGTGTTGATGAAATAAAAATGTGAATCTGTCTCAGTGACAGTTATTTTGGCAGATATTTTAATTACAGGACTAATCTCATTACTTGATTATTGCACTGGTTTGCTCTTGTGACTGTCATATATAACTCAAACTGTTAAATGTTTCCTCTTGGAGGATAATACTTCTTCAACTTTCATTTTCAGTGCCATTGATGCAGATGAAGGGTAAGAGAAGAGCCTGATAACGGTCCTGACAGAGGAGCAAAGTGACATAAATTCTGCAGTAAAGCCAATGATGACAGAGTCTCAAATAAGAGTCAGGACCATCCACAAAATCCAGCTGCTAGTGAAGTCTGGTTGAACAGCACTGAGGTGAGTGGAACTGATTCCATCGATACAATAAGACTCTGCTGATCTCACTTTCTCATCAACTAGTTAACTCCTCCCACTTCAACTTTACAGTGTCTTTGATCAATTCTGTCCTCATGTATAATCACAACATCATACATGTCTTTTGTTTCGTATGTGCATAGCAAAATGTTCAAATGCAAAAATGTGTATCACATACAGCATGTCCTGTATATGATGCAACCCTTTTTGTCTGTATTCACTGTGGCTTCAGAAAATGCTTCACCTATTTTACTGTGCTGCAGATTTCATTTTGAATGGATACAATAGCCATTTTGCCCATGAGTCTACACTCAGTAACACATAATGACAAAGTCAAAACATGAGTCTCATTGTATTGATGGAATCAGTTCTATTCCACAAACCTTGGTGCTGTTTAACCAGCCAACATTATCAGTTGGCTCTTTTGGATTGTGCTTATTTGAGACTCAGTCATTATTGGGTTGATGGTCAAAAATGTCAATTTTAATGTTTTACAATGAAATCTGGAAACATAATAAAGTGTGCAAAGAGTGAAGCGGTCTGAACATGTTCTGAAGCCTCTGTACAGCATCCTTTTTATCCACATGGATGTTTTCCTGACAGAGCTTGAAGTGATGAAATGCTGCATTACAATACAGACAACCTGTCTTGTTTCCTTTACATGCTGGTTTTCATTCTGCACTTGTTCCCTGCTGGGATTATGATAACAGTACAAATGGAGCAGGCAAAAATGAATCATCAGAAAACAGGAGTGAAGGCAGAAATCCAGACATAGTGGAAAATACTGAGTGAAATGAGCAGGTAGGTTTACAGAGGGGACTAATTACGGAAATGGAGACAGTTGCGTGATGAGGCAAGTTCAGGTGGGAAACAGGGCAGCTGCTTGGAGGCTTTTCATGTGAAACATCTGTGCAGGAGGAGTTTTAACCATGAGCAGAACAACCACGTGGTCAGAGGGTGCAACCGGCCTAGGGCCCACACTCAGTAGGTGCACAGCTAGGTAGACTTCTTCTAAGGTAGCGCTGACACAGCCTGGAGGTATGTTTTGGGTCATTATCTTGCTGTAGGATAAACCCCTGAACTAGTGAGTCTTCCTTTGTCACTTGCCTTTTTCTTGCCATTCTGATACAGTACTACTTCCTGCAGTAAAATATTGTCCAAACAATGCTTCAGAAGATGTAGTAACACAAACTCTTTTCACTGGAAGTGGATATAATTAGTAGCTAGTATAGGTTCCTAATTGGGTTGTATCAGCAAATAGAAATAGGGAAAAAAAACTTTTATTACCAGGGAAAATAAAGGAAATAAAGAAAGAAAGGCTTTCAGAGAATTTCACCAATCTTTAGATTTTACTAACATAAACCCAGATGCTGCTTTGAGTTTATGAGTATTGAACCTCTGGTGTGAGTACCTCACGTAGTGTGTCACAGAGGTATGGGATCAAATTATGGTCAATAAGGTTTAGAGTTCATATAATTCCTGTAAAATAGATCTGCACAGACAACAACACAGACTTCACCAGCACTCCTCACAAAGAAACCACACTGTGATCAACAATAAATCACTGAAGCTCTTACCCAGCGTTCCTTTCTCTGCGTGGGACAGACACAGATCCTTTTCTGCGGACGGTAGAACAAAAGCCACCACGAAACATTCGACTCCATCGGCCATTAGAGCCAGGCCCAGCACCACGAAGAGCGTCCACTGGAACTTCCCGTGGCCACAGTCCTCCATGATGTCCTCGTACTGTTCAGACAACTCCTCTAGTTCAGAGATGCCGCTTCTGCCTTCTCGGGCTTTAGCCCTGGGACACAGAGAGAGTATGACAAGTCATGAAAAGAGGAAGGAAATGTCAATGTGTTTACACTGTCCTGAATGTCTCCAACTGAAAGATGTCTCTGGTTTGTCAGGGCAATGGATTTCTCAACGTGCATCTGACTGAACCACTTGAATTTTTATTGAGCTGTCCACACAGGACACAGAACATGCTATACACGCATGAACAGAACCCAAAGTCTGTTCTCCTGCACTGTGTCCTGGGCTCTGAGTGCTTGCAGACGCTGGTGTCCTACAATTCCATACTCTCAGTTCTGCTAAGGAGCAGCTGCTGCTTCTGCTACGCCCTCTGTCTGCGCTCGTTCCCGTCAGGTTCCTCTGGTTTTTAAGTGGTTCAGACGTGTATTCACCTCATCATCAGCTGTTCCAGAGTTTCAAACATGCTTGATTTTCTCAGAGCCATAAACCAGACGCCCTTTATATCCGATAGTTACTAACAACAATATTGGAAAGAAAAAAATCCGAACACCAATAAACTGTTTGTCATAGTAACTACACAGACCTGGACACAGGTGAGAGAGATACGACCCGTGAGTTTATAAAAGTAATTTCACACAGGAGACAAGCATTCAATCCATGTTCGATCTGCCATATGAAACAGCTGACACTGTCTTGTTTGGTTCTCTCTCGCTTTCTCAGTCTGACCTGCTCTGACGTTGCGAGGGGCATGGTACTGGTCTATCAGTCTGACAATAAATCCATAATAAAGTTTAAAAAAAATTCTCTTTCCCATCACAAATACTACACATACAGCCAATAACATTAAAGATTGTGCAAATTTAAACTGATGGTTTTTATAATCCCTGATTTTATGGAGTGCTGCAGCTCCCTCAGCATGTCTGCTTCCTGGGTCCATTGACGTTGGGACCTAGAGTCGGGGGGGTAGGGAGGGTCTTTCTAGAACATTTACACAAGAAGAAGTCTCACCGTGCGGCTCTCTGTGCAGCCTTCACCTCGTCAGGATGTGGGATCCCCTGATATTCCCCCTCGTACATCTGATCCTCTTCATCGTGTCCTTCCGTCACGTCGCTCGCTGCGTCCTCTTCCTGAGGAGGGTAGTCGCCACCTTCTCCGTAAGTCCCATAGCTGTCACCCCCTTGTTGGTACATGTTGTTTTGGTAGGGGTCAGCCATGTTGGCTTACTAACCCTGCTCAGCTGGTAGCTGATTATACTGTAAGTCTTTTGTTAGGCTTGATACTTATGTCTGGAATTAAATTCAGAAATAAGTGACTGAGATAAACATGATTAATTCACCTAAAAACCAAAGTTATGCTTGTGTCACTTTAGTTACAGTGACTGTGCTCCTCACACTGGCTTTTAAAGTTTACAGATGGTAATGATGTAACGATGATGTCATCTAACATCACAATTTCAACCACTTTGTTGTGTAGTTGAAACGTGTGTGTGTCTCAGTTTCTGGTTGTAGTTGTTGTTGTGGTGACTCCAGAGTCCAGATGATCTTCACTCCTGTGAACAGAAAAACTCTCAGCTTAAGTTATTCTTAAAATACAGACAGAGAGAGAGAGAGAGAGAGAGAGAGAGAGGGAGAGAGAGAGGCATCACAAGGATAGTTACCATCATGTAACACCAGGTTCTGATAGTTGGTTTCATTTTGGATCCAGTTCAAAGTGGATCAAATACCCAAATTCATGAGCTAAAATTTGATAAAATACAAATTCATAAGCTTCACAGCCAATGAATCCCTCATCAAATCTTTCATTCATGTTTTCAGTTTTAGTTTGACTGGCTGACCGGCTTAACCGTTCAAAACAACTGCAAACATAATATATGTAGGAGGGTGCTTATGACGAAGGGGGGGGGGTGACAACTCCTTTGTTTAATATCTGCTGTCCAACAGGGTGAAGTTAGTGCTCGGCCTCAGCCCGCTGCCAGTGTTCTGCTCTATTCTGTGACCCATCAGAATCTGTGACATGTATCTGCAACAACCACTTTCTCTTCAGGTAAACAATGAAGATTGCTCTGACATATTATATATTATGTGTGAAGGCTTATGTAATAAACGATGTCTAGGTGAAGAGGAGGTCACACTGAGAACCAGGGGAATTTCTTTGGGTGGTATTTTGGGTTGGATAAGTGGGAGGGTTTTGGAAACAGGGCAGATGGTCACAGTGTGATGGTCCCAGCATGATGTCATATCCCTCAACATGAACTGTTGTGCATTCACATGTGATTACACTCGAATAAAAACCCACTGCAGAGAGAATCCCAACCATCCATCCATACGTTACTCATTTTAAAATGTCATTATGGTTTTATTAGTGTTGTGTTGAATGTTGATGTTAGAGCTTCAGGGTAGACAGAAGAATGGAGCTTTACAGCATCAGGCTTTGGATACACACCATCAATACTCTTTAGTCAGATCAATTCACTGTTGTTTGGGGTCTGCACCACACGTACCCCCCAGCCTAAACTAAAGCCACTATCCTGTTAAAGAGCAACATAACACCTCATTTTAGTTTAGACACAGCTTCAACCTGTGACCGAACCCACTGCTGACCTGCAACCAGTGACACTCTGACCCCTCCCCCTGTCAGATCACTTCTTCAGTCCTGCTCTTATTTCCACTTGATTCATCATCATCATCATCATCATCATCATGACAGTAGGTATCCTCATCCTTTGTATCAGCAGGTAAACAGGGAATTAAGATTTCAGAATCACTCGTGTCATATTTAATAATGACAGTATGTATCCACATTTAGCCACAGATGCACCAGATAATGTATTTATCTTGTTAGATTGATGATGTGAGGGCAGACGAGAGGCTTTGACTCCAGAATTACTGCAGGACCTTAGCGTTGTATTGATACTTTGCTGATTCAGATGCACCATTCGAAAGGTAAGACGCCGCGCTGAAGGATCCTCCACTCTGTTTATCAGCCGGCAGATCAGCTAAAACAGGTTGCTGTGATACTTAAAGAAGTGTTGCTGTCTGTTGTGTGGTTTCTTCAAAACCACTGGACAGACTATTACTCCATCAGGCTAACATTACACCATTAGTGGTTGGGGGGATGACCACTGGGTGGCTGGTGGACTGCACTTATACAGCTCTTTTCTAGTCTTATCAACCTCTCAAAGTGCCTCACGATATGAGCCACATTCACCCATTCACACACACTCGCACAGCACTTCTCCTATCACTGACACACCAGTGACACAGAGGAAATCAGAGGTTCAGTATCCTGCTCAAGGACATTTCGACATGAGGGCCAGAGGAGTCAGGAATCAAACCACCGACTTTCCAATGAGTGGACAACCTGCTCTGCTTCCTGAGCCACAGTCGCCCCTTCCCTCGCCCTCCTGCTGCACCCTGGGTAACTCTGCACTAAAACAACTGCAGGTAACTTTCCCAGTGTCGTATGTGCTTTTATACACGACACAACTCATAAAAGGAAAAGTCTTTTGAAGCTATTTGACAGAGTCACTGTCACTCAACCAGACAGCTGTGACTCCAGCAAGCTGAGGTCGACAACAGGTGAGGTTTTGATTTTGATTGACATGTGAGGATATTAGGGGAGGATATATAAAGCAAGAAGTGTTAAAAAAAAAAAAAAAACAGCACAGCAAATGAAAGACAACAAAACAGAAATACAATAAATAAATATCTCTTTTAATTCTTGTCATGTCTGGTTTTTCTATGGCAGTGCATTCAATTTGAATAATGTTTTCTTGTGGTTCTTGCATCTTATAAATAACAAATAACAACCACAAACAGATTGTTGAGAGTGAAAGACACAGAATGACAGAAAGAAAAGAAAGTCTGACGAGTGATGAGTCAGCAGTAATAAATGATGTGATTGACAGGTGAACGGTGATGGTTGTTTTATTACTGATAGGTGGCCAGCAGGAAATTAAAGTCTGGTCGGAGTGGGTTAGAGTCTCCGTCACATGACTGACTCTGGCTTTATCAGGCTGTATTGACCGACTCTCTCCTAATAAAGAAACATAATTAATCTGATAGCAGAGTCAGCAGAGTGTCTGCAGGTTTCAGCAACTTTAACCTTTTCCTTTCCCTGAATGTCAGTCTGGAGTATGCTAACATTAATTTACAGAGTGCAGGAAAAGATGATAAGGAATATATATTCCTCAACATTGTTTGGTTGCACTTTTAAAAATATTGTCTTTTCACCAGTTTCTAAAGTCTAGAGACTGAGGTGCAAAGCTTTTTATTTGGTTTTTATTAAGTGCAGTAGTTTGATGAGTTCGGTGAACTTCAGTCTCCAGACCTGAATCCAGTAGAACACCTTTGTGATGTGGTACAACAGGAGATTGGCAGCATGAATGTGCAGCTGACAAATCAGCAGAAATGATGTGATGCAGTCATGTCAACATGGAGCAGAGAGTCAGAGGAAAGTTTCAACGTCTTGTTTAATCCACGACATGAAGAACTGAGGCTGTTTGAGAGCAAAGAGAGGAACTACCCAGTGTTAGTGTGGTGTTCCTAATGAAGTGCTTGGAGAGTATATATTGATCATGTCCATCTGTGCCTTTTCTAAACACGTATCCAGGTCAGAGGGACCGCAACATCCTACAGTCTGGTGAAGTGACTCCGAGGAATTCTCCGAGTCATTTCTGCCCAGAGCAAACAGAGTCCTCTGGGACAGTCTTACCAACTGACTGGCTCCCTTAATGCCAAGAAGCAGGAGCTAAATAATGAAGTCCTCCCCAGTCAGAATCTCAGCCGTTTATATCTGTATGTTACCAGGAGTGAGGTTGGCATGAGATCAACCTGTAGTGGCTTTTCTTCACAATACAACACTGATATTACTGCAGCTGGTGCCGCAAGCTCTGTCCAAAACTGGCCTCACTTTTGACCTCGAAGTAATACAATGTGTAGGGCGGAAAGTTTAGTAAAGCCAGATGGATGAAACTGTCGTAAAAGATACTAATCTAATGTCACCAAGACACGTTTCAGACCTTTACTGTGCCTTGTTATCCTGTCCATGAATGATATCAACATAAAGACTAAGAGTCTACAGAATCAGCCATGCTAATGTCATAGTAGTCCATCCAATAGTCGGTAACCAGACCAAGTATGAAAGGTTTAAAGGAGCCTCTCCAGATATGTTATAAAACATATAAAATAATCTGCTTTGAACAGCAGTTTCCACGTCTCTACTTCATTGAAAATCCCTTCTCCCTCTGTGCACTGGAGCCTTTCATTTTCACCATCACACTTGAATAGATCGCAGAGGTTTAAAGTAAACAGAGAAACGTCCTCTGTTCTGCACCGACAGCTCAAAACATACAAATGAATGAACCATAAGTAAAAATACATTCATGATTAAAGAGGAACGACACAGTGAAGGACCAATAAAAAAATCAAAATAAGTTGTCAAAAAAAATGAATTGATAGGTGAAAGGGCAACAGAAGTAAGGTGATTCCTCCGTTAGCTCAGTGTCTGATTTTCCCTGTGTTGTGATGAGACAGCATCATGAAGAGAGACAGAGGAAACACATCGGTGTGGGCGAGCGAGGGAGAGCGAGTGAGCGTATGTGTTTACTTTTGTCTGTTAATAAAAATGTGGGATAACCAACCCGTCGGACAAAAACTGCAAAACAATCTTTGTCTTTTTCTTTGCGTCTCCCAGGAGCTGCTCTGCTGGTCCAGTAAACAACACCTCCTGTCAGGATCAGTGAGCGGGCCAGAGCTGCAGAGCCACTGGTGCTGTTAGCATCTGGGCTGCAGAGCTCCCTGAGCAAACTCAAACCATTCCCACTGTTGGATTTCATCACTTACTCATGAAACGTCTCCTCCTGACGATGGATGATCTCCTGTAAGTTTAGTCACCAGTTGTGTGTAAATGCTAGCTTAGCCACATCCATGCTAAGCCAGAAACACTGTTGAACACTTTTCCTGTCTTTTTTGTGATTTTGTTGCAGAAACTTTTAACTTGTGTAAAATAGATTAAAAATGGTAAGGGACAAGTGTTACGCTCAGGTAGGACAGTATTGTGGAGGAGACACTAAACCCTGAGTCTGAGTTGAGGCTCCAGTGTCCAGTGTTTGAGTCCGAGTCCGAGTCACCAAAGACGAGTCCCCATTACCTGAGTCTGAGTCATAAAGGCAGAGTCTGAGTCGAGTTCCAAGATGGGCTCCTGTGCTCCACTCTGAGCTGATATACAGATAAAAAGATCCACATCAAGGTGAGTTTATTTGTCTGTCTGTGACACAGAAATCAGATAAATACACTCACAAACATGTACATACACTAAAACTAACGGTCTGAATGCTGTCTATGAGTCTATGATTTGGACTCCAGCTCTACAACACTGTTTTGACAAAACAGTCACATTTAATAACTGTTGTGGAGCTTTCCATCACATCACATGATCTTCATAAGGTCAAGCTTGAACTTTCAGTCTCTTTAAAGCCAACATAGACGATAAGTCCTAAACATTGAAACTTTAAGATCTACTGCTCCTTGGAAACTGTGAGAAACTGCTGATGAGATCACGAGCTCCAGAAAAACCACTGACAGGAGCTTGTGATGAGATTATTTTGTCTGGACTGGTCAGGACTTTCGATTCAAAACATAGTGATTTATAAACTCTGCACCTATGAGGTCTAGTTCGTTCCATGGCCCTAACTTTCTCACAAACCACACTGAACACTGTTGACAGTCAGACATCTTGTTAACTAACGGATAAATACAAAGAGCCATAAACGTCTCTGATGAGGGTAATATCGGTTGAATAGAATTTTGTGCGCTCACAGTTTATCAAGTACAGAAAAGTCTAACCTGTCTCATGTAGCACTGAATTGTTTTCTCAGTTACATAATCGCTGCCTGCATCACGTTCTCCTGCCTCCCACAAACAACTGTGACACTTGACAGAAATGGGGAGGAGCTCTTACACCTCTGCAGAAGCCTCAGTCTGAACACTGTCAACAGTCAGGTAGGAGGAGACTCTGTGGGAGGGTTCACTTACTGCTCACATATATGACCTATGATCATGAACCCCTTCTCTGTCAATGTGTTCACAGTCAGAGCCCAAACCCCTTCATCAGACCAAACCAAAGCACCCTCTTCCTCAAACACAACAATGTCACACACACAAAAGCTGTTCAACAAACCCAGGACATAGACGGGCCCCAGACAGCACCGAGCAAAACCAAGAGGAAGAGTGAAGAGATTAAATCATTACCAGAGGAGTTTATAGAATAAAGCTACTCTCCTACTACTGAAAGAATATGTGTCCAAAGTATAAATGAGGCCTTCAAGAGAAGTAAATAAAGCGAAATTCAAACTACAAACAAACATAGTTAAAAAGAAAAGAATAAAAGAAAAATAAAACACAGGTTTGACAAACACTGTCAAAAACTGAAAAAACAAATGATCTGACCTGAAACACAATCACAGACAGCTTCAGTGATGTGGAACACATATACAAATACACTAAGAACCACAAAGATAAAACACCCTCAGAAACAGTGACGCCTCCTTGAAGAGAGGAGAGAATCGAAGCTGTTCTGGGACCAGTGAACCTCTGTGTCAGTCTGAGCCTGAGCAGCTGCTGCTACAGGACGGAGACATGTGGACTGAACATCTTCAGACTATTAGAGCCAAAACCACCAGGAACTGACTGAGAAACCAAACAGGTACCTGAACAACTATAAAATATAGAACTGATATTCAGACAAACCAAAACATCTTAGATTTCCTCATTACTCTGAACGAGATGAAAACAAAATTAAAGACCTTCAAAAGCAGAAAAGCTCGTGGGCCTGATGGATCCTAAACAAAACACTGCACAGAAAACGTTTCTAAAATGATTCAGTCTAACTCTGACTGAGGGATTATTTCCTCAGAGTTGGACCAACGGTCTCATCACACGACAGGTGTGAGCCTCAGATTTACAGAGGGACGTGTGTCAGCAGCTGCGTGGGTGTGAAGCTCTGCAGCATCACCAGCTGAAGGTCAGGTTGGATTCAACCATCACACATCTGGCCACATCTTCAGAGGAGGTAAAACCCATGACAGACGCGCAATTCAAATTGGAAACAAAAGAAGCAGCAACATGAGCCCCGACCCTCTTCGACATACTGTATATATAAGAACGTCTGCAGAACAACTGCAAACATCCACAGCAGCTGGCGAAACTCTGCAGGACTCAGAGGTCAAATGTCTGATGTCTGCTGAACACCTGGTTCTCCTGTCCCCCTCCAGAGAGGGTTCACAGCAGAGCTGGACATCCTCCACAAGTTCAGTCAGACATGGACAGCAACTGTAAATATGGAAAAGACCAAAACACTGACCCATTCAACAACGATCCAGTTCTGTGAAAAATAAATTCACAGAGACTGAGCAGTAATAGATCCAATAATATTAAGTGGTAGTGAAGTCTGGGTCCATCAGCCAGTCGAGATCAAAGTGGGAAAAACATGGAAGCCCTGCAGAGCTGTGCAAACACATACTCAGAGTTCACAGACAGTCAACAGAGCCTGCGGGGCAGAACTTGGCTGATATGCTTGAATAATTAAATGAGTTATTAATTATTAATTAGTTAAGTTATAATTACAATTTAGACACAAGCCATGATATCTTATATACACCTTTAATCAGGGATCTTCAGGACCAAGACTTGAACAAAGATAAGAGTCCTGAGGGTCTGCCCACACACACACACACACACACACACACACACACACCGCCGCTTCAGGACCGACAGCAAACAATTGGAACCAACCGTGTCATCTCAAAACACAAAGAAAATCAGATCAAATATTAGAAGAAAACCACCAGATCACAAAGTAAATCAAAATTGTATTTGACTCTGAACAGGGAGGAGATGGTGGCAGAGGACCTGACCACTGTGACTGACAGAAAACTGAGGAAAACTCTGACGATGTACAGACTGGACACAGCTAGGCCATAAATATAAATATAAGCAACTATATAATAAGGAAATGTAAGAAATATAAGGAAATGAGAGAAAAATGAACAAATATGTATCGTGAGTTTATCCTTACGTGTGGGAGAAAAGACGTATTAGCTGTAAAACATATTGACTGTTGTCAAACACTAAGAGAGACAAGCTCTGTAGTAACTGGATAACAGTATTACAGCTGCCCATGTTATTCTATCTAGACTTGTTCCTTCCAAACATCATGGACAACCTTTCTGTCCAGTGTGGTCATCAGCTGAATTGAATGTAATTGTTGTTTAATGCTTTTTATTACATTGAATTGTTATAATTAATAATATTAATCAATATATTTGCTTATAATTGTATATTTATTGCTAATCCTCAATTTCAATATCAATTTGAATCATTTTCTGCTCTGTTTTGACATTAAAGCTCTCTGCCCTGTCATACCATTAGAGCTTCTTTGAACAGTGGAGATCAGCCCGGTGGAGCAGGCTCCTGTGCGGCCCTCATCTCGCTCTCGTCTGCCTCCCACCACCGCTGAGAGGGGCGGGTTCACCAACCTGCTTAACGTTAATGTGTTTGTATCTTTATGAGGCAGCAGCAGTGGACTGTTGCTGACTCACTTTACATGAATGATAAAAATGTATTAGAACAGCAAAGTTGTGGCTGAAAAGCTCAGAGAAAAGAAGTTCAAATCCATAACAATCCAATTGATTCAAAGAGTGACTCTGCAGACAGACCGGAGGAGCGCAGCAGCAGCATAAACAGAAGTCAAACCTGAGCTAGTCTGACTTTGTTTAGTAGGATCTTGTTATAGTATGACTTTGTTTTATGCTTTGGTTTCATCAGCAGTTTGAATACGCTAATTTACTCTGTGATCAGAGTTTTATTACAGAACAATCCACTAAATGAAAATATATCTGCTCTTGTATTTGCTGGTGTTCTGTCCACAGACAAACCAGCTGCTAATGTGGCTCCTTATTGCCCATTCACACTGTTTATCATGACTTTTCATATGACATACGTGTAGGGAAATACAATCTTCAAATCTTCAATCTTCTAATGAAAGTACAAGTAAAGTACAAGTAAAATTTCTGTTTTTCAAGTCTGTTTTTTATAATTAACCTCAGAACAGCTGTTTCCATTGGTCAAAACCAAGTCCCTAAGGACAGAGTCAGGAAACACTAGAGAGACCACAAATCACCCCTCTGAAAACATTCCTCAGTAAACACCAGACAAAACACTTCTGTCCTAATGGGAACAGAGAAGCTTTATTATGCTTTGAGAAGCTACACCTCTGCTGTATTCGACAGGCAGTCTCTTATGATGACAACCTTTTCATCCTATTGATTTAATAAAGAAAGTGATGTATTAAACTGCGTGAGCAGAAAAGACAAAAACAACCAGGCTCAGACCCATGAGGAAGAGGAAGCTGAGGAGAAAGCTACAGAGTCAGCCAAGTCACTTAGACAGGATTAATTATTCATCACGTTTCTATCTACAGCAGGAAGAGACCTCACACACACACACACACACATACACTTAGGTACAGTGCAGTCTCTTGTTTCAAATCAGAGCAGAAGTAGCCTAAGCTGCACTCTGGCACAGCAGTGTGATCAAATATGAGCCATCAGCTGGTTTTAAAGGGCCATGTCAGTGTTTTTCCATGTTTACCACAAATCTTCTATCTTTCTTTACACATTCATTTCGCTGTGTTTATGAAAGTCACATTGCAGGAATTTCGCAGGTCCATGACGTAGTAATCCATCATGCTCTGAGCCTCTCTTCTGATTGGCTGACTGTTTTCTGAGTGATCCAATAAAAATATAGCAGATTTCAGGTAAACACTCAGAGAAACTAAATCCTGCTAGGTTGGATGTTGGTTGGTCCAGGTGGGCGGGGCTTGGGGCACAGGTGAGAGTGGTGACTGCTTTGTTGTGACATCACAAAGTTACAGAAGTCCTGACGGCTGGTTTTAAGGCTCAGTTTCTGAATACAGGCTGTGTGCATTTCTCTGTGGACTGAGGCGTTTGATACTTTCACAGTATTAATATAGAACCTAGACCTGATTTATAATCAAACAACACATGGACATCTACCTTTAGACTATATGGGACTTTTCAAAACATGTAAAAAACATCAGGCCACTATGACTGGTGCCAATTTGAGATTTGTAATTTCTTAAAATGTCTTAAATGACTTGTATATTGTACCTTTTCCTGACAAAAACGTCAAGTGGCTGCATGAACATTGTTTTACTGTTTGGGGCACTGAATCAAACAAGACAAGGAGTCTGCCATGATGCAGCTTTGGAGACTGTGCAGAGTTTTGTAGCTAATTTCAACAAGCTAACATGATCCCAACATGCTGAGGTAAAAGTCAACCAGTCATATTTACTACAACTGAACCTGAGGGGAACATGAAACATTCAACAGTGACTATATCAACCTGCTGGAGGCACAAAAGGGGGGTCAGGGGATGATGGGGACCATGACAGTCTATGGTAGAATTTGTGCCAGTCATCTATGGATCAAACTGGCTTGGCAAGAAACGCTGCCATCCCATTGTCCTGTATTCATTGTTTTGTTTTTCTCTGTCTTGTTAATGTTCTGTCTTTTGTGTTGCAATAAATTAAAAAATTAAAAAAAGACATTGTCATCCCTAGAGACCCACAATGGTCATTTGGATGACAAGCTTTAGAGGTGACAAGGTTTGGAGGACTTGTCGGCCAATTCTGTTACTGTTTAGAGGTCAATCAACATAATCCTTTCTTATTGTGTCATTCTTCACAATTTTTACTCTTTTTGAAAGAAAACAACACAATGAATTATTTGCTTTTTAACATCAGAATGAGGGGTTTTATGGGGGCATGTTTACAGCCCTGACAGATGTACCGTCTGCGTGACTTTACAGTCATTATTATAGAAGAAGCTTTGCCATAGCTCATTTATGGAGGACAGTAAAGACACAAAGACCGAAACCCAGCTGTTCCTCCTCTAAATGTTTGATGGGAAGTCCCTGTTACACAGCGAATGAGTCAACAGTAACAGCAACAACACAACAGAAGTCCTTGTCCCACGGTACAAATGCTCATGCTGTTAAATGGAGTATACATATCGCAAGCAAAAGAATGAAATATGAGAAGTGTGTTTGTGTTTGTGTGTGTGCATTGATTACATAATGCTGTTAGCAAGCAATCCCTGCTGAATAGGAGCTTTCGTGCTTCCTGCTTGTTATTAATAGATTCATGTTCTCATTTACTTTGCACCTTGTTAAGGACTCTAGATTCACTGTCCTCGATATATTTGTCATCTACTATGTTTTTTTTTTCTCTGCGTGAGTCACACAGAGCTGTGGATCTACTATTGGAGCGAAAGTTCTGATGTCTGATCTGCTCATACTCTAAACAGTACATTATCTACTCTGCTCAGTCTGGAAGTTAAAAACAAGACTTACAAATACATTGCACAAGATAAACTGCATTTTATCTGAGAATTACACATATATAAACCACCATAAGAATTTTAAATATCTGGTTGTGTCCAAAATCTTAAAATAAATCATATCTCAGGGTAATTTCAGTGCTGAGACTCCATCAAATAATAATTTTCTCCTTTATAATTTAAGATCTGCACATTACATACAGAGCTCACTACAGCTTCAATCCTGACCAAGTCAAATACAACACAAGCAACTCAAACTACATTGAAAATAACTTACCAGAACAGAGTCAAATTGAAGTTTACATCCAGTCGATGGTGTCCTGAGCTCACACAAATCTGTCTTCAAATTAATTCATATCCTTGAAACATAACTCTGTATATATAAAGAGCACCAACGCACAGAGACGGGACTAAGAGATTAGAGCTGGAGAGGGTAGCGCTGCCTCTCTCTCCCTCCTCTTTTCTCTGCAGCACTCCTCCCTGCTGCCACCCACCCACCACACGCACAATGGTTCAGTCCACCTCTGTACTGCGGTACTCCCTAGAACGTTCCATTTGGCTGACTGGTGGGGAGATATGGGTTCGGAGTGGGGGTAGGGGTGAGCGTGGAGAGGGAGAGAGCATATGGGTGCCTGGTGGGAGGGAGGGGCGGGGTGAATGGAAGGAGGCAGGGAGGGATTGGTAGATGAGGATGTGGTGTAGGGGAGTGACAGATGTGTTGACTTAGAGAGTGGAGATGCTTGATGAGATACTTTCTCCACACTGATGATGAAGTCCTGCAGCTTCACACAGATACTGTGTAAGATAAGCATTCTTTATCTCTCACCACCTTCTTTCTTTCATATTGGAAGGAACTATTGTTTTAAGTATTGCTATTGCAACGTAGCCAGCGTTAGCATGAACAGCTCTTTACTTACCAGTCTAGAAGAAACGCTGTGAGTTCAGCATCAAACTTCATTCCTTTACTCGCTAAGAGTTGTCTCGAGTGATGGAAAGCATCACCAGTGTTAACTATTGTCTCTATCACATCTTTTCTTCTACTGAAGTTAGCATGCTAACTAGCTAGCTCTGCCCTAGCAAGCCCTGTCTCGTCACTTTCCAATACCGAGTCACAGTAGCGTCCAGGTTGCCCTGAAGAAGTAGCGCTGCTCAGAGGACGTATTATGTATATAATGCTAATGTTGGGTATGTAGCACTAGCAAAACTTGCTATTAGCCCCTTTAAATGTAAATGTGAGTCTATAAGCAAAGAATGAGTGGGCTTTTATTGCATATTTAGGTCTTATTGTGAATGCCACTACTTTTTCTACTAATACTTTTCCTATTGACCTTGTGTGTTTCAGCAATAAGGAAGTGCTCAGACTCCGTCGTTTTGTCTCTTCCAGTCAAAGCCAGAAGAGAGAATGTGTTGGGTTGTGTAGGCGGACATCTGGTATATGTTACTATGCTGCACTTGCAGTTCAGCAGATACCTGACCAGCTTTACAAAATAACGTAAGACGTAAAGGACTGCCAAATTTGGAAGAAAATGACACATTGATCACAACCTACATAGGGCTGGAATCCTGAAGTATTAATCCTGGAATCACCAAGTCATATCACTGATGTAATAAAGTCATGGTGAATGGTCAGACTGTGTTGGTATTTGTGGCCATTGAAGATGTGTGTTAATGCAATACATCTTAATCCAAAACAGAGACTACAGATTGGACATTGGTTTTAGGCTTTTTATTCTTTTCCACTGGACAGTCCAGTTTTCCATGATATGAGCTTATTACTGTGTAATGAGCTGATATAGGTTGCATCAGCATCTATATAACTTGAAGCTGTAATTCAGTGTGTTTTTGTGTGTGTATGTTTACTATATTCATCGGGTCCCAAAACTGAGAGCTCACTACACTTGTGGAGTCCGACAACATTGAAGATCCAAAATGCTGGACCCCACAAGTTTAAACGGCTGTTAGAGGGTTAAGACTTATTCAGTATTGCGTGTGTGTGTGTGTGTGTGTGTGTGTGTGTGTGTGTGTGTGTGGTACACAATAGGTGCTCCGAAGGCGCTCCATATGGAGCACCTATTGTGTGCTCATTAGTGTGTTCCAGCTGGGAGGGAAGCACCTTCATCGTGCACACACACACACACACACAAGCACACAGATGTTCCCTGGTGTTTCTGGTGTTGACTTTCTCCACAGGCCAAAAGAGGAAAATGAAGAAGTATTAATAGTATCATGTTTATTAATTATTGTTTGTGAGGATCATAAACCGTCAGCACTCACCATCAGCAGAGGGAACATGAAATCCCCTTTCTTTTACCAAACAGACAAAACAACTCTAATGACATTCTACAGTAGTTGTGAAAAACTTTCTGCCTACAACAAAATTACTTCAATTATTTATGATTTAATTAATTATTATCATTATTAAAACTTTTTGGCTAACACTAAAATAACTTTCAGTTTCAGCCTGTTCCTGTACGGCATTATGTTGGCTTGTTAAATCTGTTTATTTGCTGGCTCAAATTGTATAAAACATGATGCTAGAATCCTGTTATATTTATTGCTAACTCAAAATTACCATACATTTGTAATCAAATTGCCCAAAACTGTAAATTGGTAAAACTTAACACACCCTCCACAGCCGGATTATTGAACACAAATGCACATTAACAGATGAATCAAAGCCCCTCGCGTACATTTCATCCAATCCATTAATCTGTAAACTTCAAGTTCCACCTCCCATTTTTTTCTTCTTTACTTTGTCCCAGTTTTCTTTTGTTTAAAGTCAATAACCCTTACACCTCTCTGCTCTCTGCTAACAGAGGAGAATGAGTCACCGACCTGATGAGCAGATATATCAAAGTTCTCCCTCAATAATGAAAGCAACCCCTTTGAGTCATGTCAGACACATGTGCAGATGGAATTTACAACTAAATGTCCCGGCAGAGAAAAAGATCTTTGCTTGAATGTGGCATTTTGTGCTTCAGGTGGCCAGCTACATCAAGCCAGACAATGAAGGGACTTATCTTCAACCCAGGTAGTAAGCTACATGTTACTGAAAAGTAGCAGAATGTTTTTCTGTTTTTTTTTTCTCCCAAATAGGATGGAAAAAACATGAGAAATTATGACAGCAAAGTTGTTTTAATGAAATAATGATTGTATAATCTACTTCAGGCCTGTTCACACCTTTGACTGTGACAAGACTCTGAACTTTGGCTGCCCAGTCGAACTGTTACAGATTTATATTTTGCAGAGTCAAGCCTAAGGTAAAAAGCACCATTGCAATTGGCAGAGTGGGCTTGGGATACTTACCTAAGACCCAGGTTGGCAAGGCTCAGGGCAAGGAGAGACGACATCTAATCCAGGAAGAGATCCGAGCAGGCGTGGAGGATGAGTGAGTGAGCAGGGCGGTAGGGTTCAGGCAGCAGGATGTGTGGACAAAGTGGGAAAGTTTATCAGAGTGCACGAGTACCTGGTCCAACATCATGCAGGCAGACTTCTACCGCATCCGGTTCCTTGTTCAAGCTGTCTATGATGCCCTACCAAGCCCAGCAAACCTTCATGCCGGGGGCAAAAGAGAGACCTTCCAAACTGCCACCGCACATCAAATCAACATCACTCCGGCCAGACATGATCATCACCTCTGAATTGACCAAACAACTGATCATGCTAGTACTAGCAGTGTCCTGGTAAGGGCATATCGAAGAAGCCAATGAGAAGAAATGAGAAGTGCCAGGACAGAGGCCGGAGGGCACACTATGAGCCGATAGGTGTGGGCTGTAGGGGCTTTGCAGGACGCTCACTCTACAAAGTCTTCAACCTATTGGGCATTTCAGGGGCAACGAAGAACAGAGCCATCAAATCCACAAATGAATCCTCAGAGAAAGCCACAAGGTGGCTTTAGATCAAGAGGACTGATGCGTGTGCAG
Organism: Seriola dumerili; assembly: GCF_002260705.1. Taxonomy (NCBI): domain Eukaryota; kingdom Metazoa; phylum Chordata; class Actinopteri; order Carangiformes; family Carangidae; genus Seriola; species Seriola dumerili. The sequence goes on along the minus strand of NW_019174497.1, from coordinate 8,228,274 downwards.
TGGCTGCTGGGACTAAAGTCAAGGCCTGACCAACCCCGACTGGGTCGCTTGGGTCACTGATGTTTCATCCCAGTGCGTCCAGAAGATGCATCTTGCACATATTTTATATTTCAATGTCCTGTTTTATGGTCTGGTCTTTTCTATAACTGTTGTTTTCTCTTTATCCCTGAATGTTAGAGGAATAGAAAAAATGTTGAGCATAAGGCTTTATTTCTTTTTTTTTAAGGAGCAAGTGAAAAGCTTTTCCTCAGGAGACCTATTCCACTGACTCAAAGGTAAAGGTTTGTAAACTCATTGGGTTGGAGGGGTTTATTTTTGTCATAGTTCATCATATTCAACCACTCAATCACAATCACTGGAGTGAAATAAGCCATTTGCTGATTGTGTCAGGCGGTCAACCAGGCAGTCAGCTTGAGAAGCAGGAAACACACTTCACAGTTAACAACCTGACATCAGTGTCGTGTCACTTTGTATAGGGCCACATCCATTCTGTCATTGCAGGTGTATTGAACAGATTATATTAGTGAACAGATGATATTAGTGAGGCCAACAACACGGGTTCAACCAACACAGAGTCAACACCAGGTTTTGACCTAAAAGGATTCTTTATTATATAAATCACACACTGGCTAAATTAATCTGTATTAATCTACTGTATGAAATATACTGTAGTTGTTTCAACAAACTTAAAATTTTTGATTTTATTTAGGTTTTTGCTGAAAAAGGTATAAATTAAAAAAATTACCAGCTAGCAAAAAAAGCACATCATCCATTTTACCTTTGAAAATGTAAAGCTATCCTCTATTCAATGAAGCTTATCAGGTTGTAATGTGGTGATGATACAGGCAAAAACAAAACACCAAATCTTGGATGGGTATGGGCTCAAAATACTTATGACAGAGACACCATTGATCACTGTGTGCCGTTTAAATATTCAGTTTGCTGAAGGCGTGTTGTTCTTTTGCAAGGAAGCATTTTTACCCTAATATTAAACATCTTACGGCGCAGAGCAAAAGAATCCTATAGCCTACTGTAGCCTACTGTCTGTGCTTTCACCAGGACACTGTTTTCCAACATGAACCTGGGGTCTACAGTGACAAAGGTCTGTCCCTCCCTGTTTGGTCAGAGACCACCCCCTCAGACATATGCACATGGTTTGGACCACTTGGCCTTAATCCCCTTCACTCCCATCACCAGTTGGATTGGCAGGTGGGTTTGGTTTGATCTGCAGTCAGTAATATATGACAATAAATGTCCACAAACAAACAAACACACACACACATGCGGGGGATGAGAAACCTCCTTAATCCCAGTGGCATACTTTGGCAGTGCAGCACAAAGCTGATGGCAGAGGATTACATCGGGCCGACTGTGTCAGACAGTCAACGAGGCATTCAGCTCGAGGAGCAGGAAACACACTTCACAGTCACGAGGAGTCCACACTGTTCTACACAACATATCGCAGGGTGGCAAAGATAGTGACATGTTATTTCTTACTGTCAAAAGGTCCCATATAGTCTAAAGGTAGACGTCCATGTGTTGTTTGATTATAAAGCAGGTCTAGGTTCTATATTAATGCTGTGAAAGTATTAAAGCCTCAGTCCACAGAGAAATGCACACAGCCTGTATTCAGAAACTGAGCCTTAAAACCAGCTGTCAGGACTTCTGGAACTTTGTGATGTCACAACAAAGCAGTCACCGCTCTCAGCCACGCCCTCAACCCACCTGGACCCACCGTAAAACCACACTGAGATGGTTTTCAGTTCTTAAAACCACAAATATCTTCTTATGGATCAACACTTCAAATAAAACACAGTATAAGTGTAAAATATGGGACCTTTAAATCTCACACGTCCCAACTTGGATACAAAGGGAAGCGAGAGAGTGAAGACGGGTTTGTAACAAGAAGCTGGGATCCCTCAGGTTCCCCTATATGCTCATTATCTTTTCATCCAGTGAATCTAACAAAAACCAAAACCTTAAAGCCAGTGCCTGGATTCACTCCCAAGCATTTGCTATCTGTTCAAGGATTTTAGCCTGATGTAATTGCTCCTGTTGAAGTGGAATGTTTCTCATTATAATATAAAACCTGAAGAAAAAAGATTTCTGATTTTAACAAGACTCCGGTGGATGATTCTGCAGATTGCGATGTGATGTAGATCCAGAAGGCATTTCAGAGATGGATCCGCCTCGTCTGGCACAGCAGAGCTAATTAGATTGGATTGGTTTAGACTGGGCTGTCAAACTGTTGTGCCTGCTCCTTCCACAGCCTGACTAAACTAAAGCAAAGGCTAATTAAAGAAAAGGCTTATGACATAAATTATGATCACCCTATTTGCCAAATTCAGAGTGTTTCCTTCGAGATAAATTTCTTTAAAGTTTGATTGTTTCATAAAGAAAAGTCATATTTTATGGGCTGATTTCTTTATTACATATCATACACCAGTACGACCTGTCATCAATATGCCATCATGTTTGATGTTCAGGTCTAAAACCTGTAAAAAAGAATGTTATAGTGAGGGAAGCGAGGGAAAGCAAAGGGAAGAGAGAGAGAGCAGACATGTAAGTAACAAGTTAGGATTAGAGCTGCACTGACAAGGATCTACAGGCCGTCCCACTGCAGCACCTCTCTCACAGCTAATTACATGATATCTTACATTATATTCAACCTTTGTTTTCCTAATGGGTTCTCAAATCCAGGGCTGTCGTTTTGGTTGCTATCACAAGAGGTTCCACCGGCGCCTGAGGGCACTGACCTTTTGCGCTATTTTCAATATTCTATGACAATTATAATCATTTCATTATGTCGAATTTAACAGTCAACTTTTGTGCTGTGTTATGAATTATCTCACATACACACCAGTCTCTGTTATGTATTATCCTGACTTAATTTAGTTCAGAATGTGATATAGACTATAACCTGATTATTTATATCCGTGCATTAACATTACCCCGGTTACTCTGTACTCAGGACCAGATGTTATCAATGAGACTTTCACTTATGGCTGTACTGAGTGTGTTTTATGATCCAATAGTTATTCATTTCTATTGTTTCTATTCTTCTTTCAGTATACTGCAGTGCACACTGATGTTTTACAGCTCAATAGCTCAGCATTAAGAAAAAATAACATATTTGTATTTTCTATAATATCCACAAAGAGAGAGGATGTCAGTGTGAATCTGTTGTGGTACGACGGTCTGACAGGATTTAGTGAGATTCTCATCAACCTCAACATTACCAAAACACTGAAGTTTTCACCTAACAGCCCTGCAAAGGTGGCGTTTACCTGCGTCCTCTACTGCTGCTTGCTGTTATATAACTGAAACTGAAACTCACCACCATAATCTGTGGCTCTCAGGATCATGGGTCACAATCTATAATTTATAAATTCATCATCTTACTGACATCATCACCGAGCTAAACCCAAAACATTTGAGCCAGTGCTGAGATTCACACCCAAGCTCTGCATTTGCTTTGGAGGCTCCTCTCATTATCATAGAAAAACCTGAGGAAAAAGAATTTCTGATTTTAACAAGACTCCGGTGGATGATTCTGCAGATTGCGATGTGATGTAGATCCAGAAGGCATTTCAGAGATGGATCCGCCTCGTCTGGCACAGCAGAGCTAATTAGATTGGATTGGTTTAGACTGGGCTGTCAAACTGTTGTGCCTGCTCCTTCCACAGCCTGACTAAACTAAAGCAAACAATCAATGAAAAGGCTTATGACATAAATTATGACCTTCCTCTGCAGAATTCCCCCGGCATCTCATTAAAATCTCACAAGATCTCTTAAGAAATGATAAGACTGCTGATGCATCTCATGACTAAAAGTCAAAATAATTTTGTTTTTATTTCAATTTTCAGGCAAGCGTTTCCTCCAAGATACATTTCTTCACAGTTTCTTAATTCAATCCAATCACTAATTACTTTATGAAGAGTAAAGTAATTAGTGATTGGATTCAATTAATTTGAATCAAGTGTTACATCCATAACAAATTAGTTGCTTATGTGTGTTGCAACAGAAGTAACAACTTATTTGAATTGAGCCCCTTGTGGTTCAGACTTTTTGTGTGCTGTCAGTGCTGACTCAGCACATCTTTGCAAATGTAAAATTCAATATTCAATTTCACACGTTTGATGTTAGATGTGATATGTAGCTGAAATCCCATTTCAGCAACAACATTATTGGCCATAAATGTGCCGCGTGTGAAGAGGAGGGTGAGGAGGTGGGGAATGGCAACGGAAAGCTAAAATCTCACTTTTATACAGTTAATACAAACTTGAGTAGGGTGAAACTGCTGAAAACTGTCGACCACTAATTCTATTCAGAATTCAGAGGAACCTCGTCAGGACCCACTGAGTTGGGGTCAAGTTAAAGTCATTGAGCTGAGGGGGGGGGTTTGGTAATCTTCAAATGTAATTTAGTTTTTTTTCTCTCTCTCCCTGACTGTGTCGATCATCTGCACGCATTTACAAGTCTGACTGGACCACTGGTCAGGTTTGGACCTGCTCACAGAGACAAAGCCAATACAGTAATGTTTAGTCTTTATGTTTACCATGTTCACCATCTTAGCTTAGTCAGTTAGCATGCTGACATTTGCTTATTAGTTTTGGGTGTTAGTATTTGGTCATAAGAAAAAGTATCGGACTAATTAAAAATTTGAGCTGGTGATGGCACGAGATGAAAGTCAGAGGTTTAGACGGTGGATGTGTGAAGCAGATTTTTATAGCAATCAGCTGATAGTCATTTAACAAATGTCAAGCTGGTGGTGGAACAGGAGAAGAGTCAGAGGGATCACCATAGTCAGTTGGACTTTCTGTATCAAATTTCATCATCCGTTTTTGAGATATTTCAGTCTGGACCAAAGAGGTTGACTCATCAACAAGCTGACATGTTGCCATCCCGACAGCCACTGTGCTAACAAGGAAGACTAAAAGAAATGAATGACTAAATAAAACTTTGTTGGCCAACAGAGCTCCTTAACTGTGATTTCTATGGAGAATAGAAACTACAAACATTTGATTGCTATTTGTCCACTACTGCAGTCATACATTACAAACGTGTCAGTTTCACTGTTACTCAGTGTCTGACAGCCCCGCCTACCGTCCTACCAGTGATATAACTGGTTAATGAGCTTCTCAGTCGGTGAGGACAGTGAGGAGTGATGAGGGTAGAGATGAATACAGAAATGGACGGGGATCGTGTGTCAGAGACAGTGATGATGATTTTAAAAGTCTCTGCCAGTTGCATCAAATCTTTCTTAGTTGAACCACCAGCACGCACACGCTGAAAGCCGTGTGAAACTGCAAACATGCGCGGCATTTACAGCAGGAAGTTACACACAGCCTGAAAAAACTCCATGTTAAAAAACAGAAAAACCAGACTCTTCCTCCGGACATCAATTTACTTCCTCTCTCCTCCTCCCTCCAGCCTCTCCATCTTTTCTTTAATTACACTCCCGGCCTGCTTTTCTTCCCTGCTTCATAAATCAGGCCAACCCAAATAGCACCGTCTCATACTTTCTGCAGTACGTCGTCTTAACAGTTTGTTCATCTTAGAATTTATGAATGAACCGGGGAGCTCTTTGACTAAGTGGAAAATAGAAATACTCTGCTCCCATTTTGGAAATGGCTTTTGAGCAATTCACAAGATAATCTATGACTTTTCAGAAGCCTGACAAAGGACTTTTTTTCTCTTCTGGCATAAGGTTGTGTCCAGAACGATCAGCTTTGGAATCAGATAGAGCAAATACACACACACACACACACACACACACACACACACACACACACACACAAAGTGAGTTCAAATACAGTCAGAGCTAACAACTGGGCTAACTGGTTACCATCTGAGTGATAACCAGTCCATCTATGAATTCAGTATCAACAAATCCAGATCAGACTCTCAAAAATTCATGTCCATATCCTTTTTTTCAGAAGAGAAAGCTGTATGATTTTACTGATGAACAAGCAAACAACTGAAACATGGCTAAGGTATAGAAACACCTGAATGTAATACAATGAAAACAGAAAAAACAAAAGGCTATAATAAACACAAAGAAACACAAAGCAGCCAACATTGTAAAATCAGCATATTAACAAATATGATCATACCAGGGCGTTAGAACAGGAGCGTGAGCTAAGATAAACCCGATAAGCTGTTCCCTCATGTTCCCTAAAGTGTAGGTCTATTATACTGACAGCCTAACATCAGTGGTGGGGAACAGAAAAACCCTTTTATGAGTTCCTCACAGTATCCTGTATCATATTATGTGAATACAGAGCTGGAGAATGTATTTTTCAGGTTCCCATTATGTCCTATGGAGCTGGAGATCATAGGACCCTTTGTCACTATGTGATATAAATCTGGAAACATAGGAAACCTGCAGAAACAGTTAAAAAAAAACAAAAAACAGTATATGCAACCTGTTTTACCATGACAGACACCAAACTCATAACTGACTAAACTTCTACACAATATCAGTGATGAAAAAAAGAACTGTCTAGAATGGAGTTTAAAAGTGAAACCTTTGACAAAATCTATATTTTCTTTGACAAAAAAGTGGAGACAAAATTACATTGACTATTTTAAAACAATGACATTATCTAATTGTCTCTTTTGCATTGGAGGGCTGTGCTGCACATTTCTCTTCCCTGTGACTTTGCACACTAGCAGCTGAGTGAGCGCACCACTAACAGTGTTAGCCTGGACCCAGCTACTGTATGCACTATGGCTGAACTCTCGGACTTTAAGAGCTCAGACAACGTACGAGGTCAAGAAGAGGTCACCATGGCAACAGCATCAGAAAAAAAGGTTCAATTCTTCTATATTTCTTTTAGGCATACATTGAGAAACAGTTGAGCAAGATCGAGACTTGCACTGTTTGCAAGACAGCATCATCATAAAGCACATCTTAAAAAATAAATGCAATCCTATACAGTTACACACGGACTGCGCATCTGCTTTAATTCAGTTTGAGCATCGACAGGGCAGAAAGTGAAAGTCTGCTTACTAATTCATCAGCTCTGCTTGTGTTGACAAGACATGAGCCTGATGTCTGCAGACAGCTACAGCTAGTATTAGCTAACCAACAGGGACAGACTGAATGAAGTGGCACACGGTTCACAAAACTTGAATGGCTTCACATCTCATAGCTAAAGATAATATCTCCACAAACAAACACAAACTGAGTCGTTATTCAGTCCCTCACATAGCTGTGATTTCGAGTGGCTACAAGCCACAAGTCCCCCAATCCATACGAGCATGTCGGTCATGTCTTCCTACCCTCAAATACGACCCAGGAGTGTTTCCTAATATAGCGCCCCTACGGCGGCATGCGCACCGGACCTCGGTTGTCCTGGTTACCATGATAAACACGCGATGTACCGAGAGCTTGTACCGAACGTTGCCGTGCTTACTGTAACAACAGTCACGGTTGGTTAGGTTTAGGCACAAAAACTACTTGGCTAAGTTTAGGAAAAGATCATGATTTTTCTTTGCTGTCATGGTTACAATAATAAAAATGAACGGTCATGGATAATCGAAGCAATATAAACTACTGGTTTCACATGGGAACCTAACACCGATCTCCTGTGTCATATCCCTGTGTTTTGTTGATCCATCCATCCACCCCTACCTCCTCCTAACGCTGACTTTGTCTCTCACTATACTACGTCACCGCACTTTCCCCTTTGCTCCTAACGTAATTACTACGACCACTATATGTCACCTAACAACAAAACCTAACTATGGGTCATAATAAGCTGCTGCACAAACGACCTGTCTGCTCGTTTTTCACAGGGAGACAGTCTCAGATATTCATATGTTCACTCGGAAAAGGCACAAATACAAAGATCAATCTTTGAGTTTTAAAACTACCTGCACAAGCACACATCTTCGGAGTGGGATGGACTGTTTCATGTGTGAATGATATTTGAAGCACAACTGAAGCATGTAGAAGTATGCACAAAAAAAAGGAACGGAAAAAAAGTAGTAGTAGTACCAGAACTAATCAATCATACTGTAAGTCAAGACTAGCTCTCCTAGACCTGGGTCACCCTGACTTGGCTGCAACTGCACTAGAACTAACCAGACCCACCGCTCTGGAAGTGGTGGGTCTGGTTAGTTCTGCAGGATTGCTGCACAATCAATACCACTATTTTCTTTTTCTAGGCGACCTTTTTATTTATTTGAGGTGGGCCTTTATTTCTAATTCCCTCTAAGCATAATTGCTCAGTGTTAGTCAGGTCATTTTAGTAAGAAGCCTGGTTGTGATCCACTCCTGTTTGCCCTATTAAAGTTACTGCATTACACTGTTAATACAAACTGTTAGGAAAATTATCAAATAAAACTCAGGAACACCTTCAACACTTCCTGTAATTGTTTCAAATTAAAAGCCCTCTAGCATTTCAGTGGACAGGAACCATTTATTTCAAAACAGATTTAAAGCAGAGTAAATATAAGCAGTTGTTCCTTGATGTTTTTGCTATTTAATCTTTATAAGGTGAAACAAAGTATGGCTTGTTTACGTGCCGCTTGAATGGTCATTACTTGGGTTGCACACACCTAAACTAGAAACGATTTTCTAGTTTCAGTGATCACTCAAAGCACTAGGAGTCCCATTCACCCATTCACACACACATTCATACAACACTTCTCTATACATATATATAGCACATCTCTATCACACACTGATGGTACATTGGGGTCAAATTGTGGTTCAGTATCTTGCCCAAGGAGGACGACCTGCTCTACCTCCTGAACCAGAAGATTGTTAGGTTTCACAAACTAAGTCAACTCATCTAACGAGATAATCCATGCTGTGTTCACAGATCTTTGTAAGACTAGAAGAGTGTTACAATAACACCAGTTTTCTGTGTTTAATTTTACATGAATATCATGTTGACAGATCAGTTCATCATCTGAGATGTGATGCAAGCTTCTCACTGACCCATGTCTATATGCACTTAAAGACCCCCTCTGATGAAAATCAAGTTTTTAACCTTGTTAACGTCCATGTGAAATAATCATCAACACCATGAATGAGTGTTTCCACCTTGAACTGCAGTGAACAAATGACTCAGGCAGGGTTTCATACTTCACAAACCTAAGGAACCAATCCTGTCAACTTGTGGGGACGAGGGGGCGGGGCTAAAAAAACCTGAAACCTTGTCAGTACAGAGAACAAGAGTTGGCATTAGCACAACCACTAACACTGTGTCAGTCAAAAGATGCTAACTCCGCTAACTGCTCTGATCCGTCTACTAGTCTCTGGTTCTGGTCTCGGACTCCTCATCTGAGTCTGGGTCTGACTGAGGCTCAAACATGTGGCTGAGTCTCTCTGATGTTTCCTCCTCTAACCATCTTGATACTCTCTGCTCTTTCACCTGTCCACCTGGAGCAAGCAGGTGGTGGGCGGGGCTCAAGGCCTGATCCAGATTTCTCAATCAGGAAGTAAGAGGAGATGAGCTTCAGACACATTTTTTTGTGTGTGTGTGAAAAAATCACTGCCACAAGTCTACATGAATGAGTTTGTGCACGCATGCGTGTGTGTCTATACATGTCCTGGCCTCCTGATTACATTTTATCATTCGACTTTTTTCCCCCGAAAATTGTGCCTTATATGATCTTTACTTTACAGAACATTTTTCTTCACAGGTCTGTGGCTCATGTGAAACTAGCACACACAGCACAGTAGATTTACAAGGTTTTAAAGTGACACTGGTCAGTGGCAGCTGTCTGTGTCTTATGGGTGAACCCAGCCCAACTGTAGTATTCCACCTCAGTAAACAAGACACATTATGTAAGAGCTGGGGAGGAACCGGATGGAGAAACCTCACAGTTGCACCTTGATGTTACTCATATAAACCATCATTTATCATTGCAGTGAATTACATCCCTTTTTTTTTTAATCATGTTGCAAATTATTGAAACTAATCAGCGTGCTGTTTATACTGTACACGCCATGCTTCAAAGTACTTTTATTTAAACCACCATCATCATTTTAAAGCAGCAATAATATGCTTTCTCATAAAGTAAGATAGATCAATTTATATAAATGTTTATCACCAACTGAAATGGATTTTTAATGATAATGACTCTTATAATAATTCAGAAAATGATAGAGAAGAAATAAAGATGATGGAGAGGTTATTTACTTGCCTTATCTCCTTTTGGAAATGAGAAAGGCGGGTGGGATTTCCCTCTGCTCTCTCCCCCTCTCTGAATGCTGGAGATCCCAAAGCACTGATGCAGAGAGGAGAAGGAGAGAGAGAGAGAGGGAGGGAGAGAGAGAGGGAGAGGGAGGGAGTGTTAGGTTTCTTGATGCAGTCTAGACAAGGTCTGAATACTTATCAGCTCTCTGTGTGTTGTGCTGTACCCCAGTGAGAAGTGCAGACCCCTCCTCATTTCATTCTATACGCACATGGGCACAGTGTGTATACTGTACATGTATACTATCCTCATCATTCTCACTTCAGTTCAATAAGACGAACTGCATCATTGGCGTTTGTAGCTCCACTGGTAAAATACAGCTCTATGAAATATCAATGAGTCTGTGCTCCACCATGTGAACCTGTATACATCTTCTGAACAAAAGTTTGGACACATCCCACAAGAGCTATAAATCTTTCACACCTGTTTCTACACTGTTATCACCACAAACTGTCGACCTTTTCATCATGTTTGTCCTGTCACTTCCAGCGTTGTGCTCTTGTCATGGTTGGCAATATACAACCCACATTATTTCTTAAATGAGGTGAAGCCTGCAATCCAGCTCGAGCACACTGCTGCACTCACATGACATGCTCCTCTCACTGTAACTCATATCCAATACTCCTTTTAATTACAGCTCATTCTTTTGCTGCATGCCTGCTGCCACACCGGCCACCCGAAAGCCTCGGCTCGCTGCCGCTGTCAGCAACTCACTGCTACATCAGCCTGATTTATGTCGCCTCAGTGGGCACGGGGAGCAAATTCCCCTGTTTGCTTTGCGTTCCCACCTGCTGTGCCAGAGACGTTTCTCACTGCTCCCAGTCTCTGATCAGTAGCCGTTCTCTGCGGCTCTCCACTGAGATGCCATCACCACTCCAGTGACCAAGCTTTAAGTTTTTTTTTGTGCTCATAAATGCAAGAGTAGCATGGATGTAAACAATCATCTCCGTGCAGTCATCATCTTGGTCTGGCAATCAGCTGCAGGGGAGGCTCCATGGTACCCGCACTGCACTAACATAAGCAGGTGGAAAATGAGAGTGTGTTCAGAACCAATATTTGTGTGTTCTGCTACTGGCTAAATGCCCAGTTTTGTTTAGCTCCACCACTAACGACTCTCCTGTCAGATATTCACGTCTCTTCCTCGTTATTATCCACCAAGACAGACGTACACGTTCATGCAGCTTCTCATTTTCACTCGTGCTGACCACCATTATCACTGGTAAACCGGGCTGGGTGGCCATCTGCCAGACTGGGCCAATGCACCTACATAACTTTTCATAAAACAGGTAGATTAGCCCAATGTTTTTTTTTTCTTAATTGACACTGGCCTGGCCCAGTCACATCTTTAAAGCCTTACTGATGTTTGCTGCAGGACCTTCTTCAGCGATTATGTCAGATGATGGTGGTGGTGGGCACAGTGACGGGGATGAAGAGAGAAATGAGATTGGAGGGAGAGCAGAACTTGACACAAGAAGGAGCCAACAATGGGTTGGATGGATGAAACAGAAAATTCAAATGCTGGAGACATGAGGGAACCAGGGCACGGCACAGCACGGAAACCGGACAAGGGAAAAACACAGAGGAACTGAGAGAAAGGCACAGACATAAATAGACAAGGAAGACAGGGCTGATTGGACACAGGTGAAACACATTAGGGCGGGATGGTCAATCACAATGGTGGGAAATGGCTCAAAGACAGGAAGTAAAACAGACATGAGACACACAAGGAAATTTCAAAATTTCAAAATAAAATATAAAGTCCATGACAGAAACATGTTTGGGAGCCAGCTTCTGTGTGGGTGTTGATCTTGGTGATCAATGTTTCGAAATGGATCTGAGACATCCATACATTCATTTATTTATTAAACAACAAGTTGTGCCTTACCTTTATTGTATTGTTATGTCATTGCAGCTTTTCATGCACCTCTTTATCAGAAATCCTATAACTCTGGGCCTGATTTTACAGCTGAGAAAGCTGTTCTTGTAGTGTAATAAGGTGAGACATAATTATAATGATTATGAAAATATTAATTGCAATTGCCCTTTTTTTTAGCCTTAGCCCTTCACAGTGAGTTCATCACCACTTTTTGAGAGGAAACATGATGAATGTTTCCTCTCCCTCTATTCTCACTTAGTCATTACACGGCTTTCGAGCGGCATGGTGTGTATTCAGTGGAGCACAAATGGTTTGTGACTGATTGTGGTGGGCTGGTCTGGGTCAAAATGCCAGGGCTCATTTTTATCCCACTCCAGCCCTGCTGGTAAATAGTGACAGACCAGCTAATTAATGTTAATTAAACATCAACACGCCAAAGAGAAACTCTGGTAGATAGATAGATAGATAGATAGATAGATAGATAGATACTTTATCTATGCCCTAGGGATAAAATGTGGCTTGTCTTCTTTTCCTTGTATTTTCATATAATATACTGCTAACAAATGTATGTGAAATAAATTTACATTACTAAAGTAGAGCTTAGTGTCAAGTTTATTTGAACATGAACAATAAGGTGCCACTCTGAATCAGCAGCTGTACAGTCTGTGGTGTAGATATGCAATCCTAGTACGACCAGCGTGCATCCCATGTTAAATCTACTTAAAACAAAAAGAAACACAGTAATACACAAACATACTATATAGTTATCCAGTGTACATTGTATATTTTTGAACCCAACAGCAAGATGAGGCTTCGAAACATGAATGTCTGTGACTGACTGAGTGATGAAGTTAAACCATTGGTCAGCTGGCTGAGCGTTGGAGTTTCCTAATACTTGATATTTCTTCAGCCAGGAAGGAGTGCAGAAAGGTGAAGATGTCCAGGCAGAGAGCAGCAAGATGGAGGAGAGACATTTTCAGCTCAGGAAGGAGAGGCAGAGACAGAACAGGCCCTGAATTTAAGAGAGATTTGCTACTACTATACTGTCAAGAAAAGGTGTTTCAGTCGCCCATGTTTATGTTGCTGGTGTAGTAATTCCCAGTGTACTCACACATGTCAAGAGCAGGAGTGGCTTCCATTAATTCTCAGTAGAACAGCTGCAGTATTTCATAATTCATGCTTATGGGGCTTGATGTTCAGACAACATCGCACATGCAGACATGTGACCTCATTCTTAGATGGTATGAAGAACAATGTAAGGAACATAAGGTTTTATTTTTGGTCCCTCTCATTCTCACTGTGGTCATTCTTCATTCACAACACCAAAATTAAGCACAGGGAAGATCACAGTATTAATTTAAAGATTGTTGTTTGTGTATGTTTGTTCACAGATCTCTCCACAGCTCACATAAATAATCTATATTTTTCTTTGATCTGCAGACGTCATCATAAATATTCCACACTGGTTCTTAGCAGGAATGGTTACTGTGAATGGGTACGTTAGGATGGAGCATATGCCTGGTTCTGGTCAAAGCTGTATTAAAAAAGCTTGAGGTATGATAATATTATGTACATCCATGGCAAAAACCCTTGGATCAGTTATTTATATAAACATTTATATGATATAAACAATTGTTTACAGCAAAGAGCACTGAAGGACAAGGAAAAACTGTAATAAATGTGAGCTTAAGTAGGAGCATATATCCAGTGTGTGAATACTGAAATTTTCATGCTTGAATGTGTGTCTGTAACATGTAATTTAGGCTGTTATTAGTAAATTGTAGATTAGTATACTTGACGTACTTACTTCTTATTTTCTCAGAACGGAAAGTATCATGTACCATGTTGGAAACTGGAACTGAGAGGAGGACAGGTACTTCAGAAGGAGGCAGGTTTGTTAATGCTGCAAAGGACCTTATACTCATCTTAAGAACATGCTGGTTTGTTCAGGTTAGAATAAGTAATTTGGTAGTTAAGTCTTTTCTATAGCATCTAAGTTAACATTAAAGTTGTCCCTGTGTCAGCTATTATACACCCAAGCTTAAAACAGTGTACTGCCATCTTTCACAATAAAATGTCATGCTGCAAAAACTCTGCAGTAAAAGCGCTTTAATTTTGCAGTGTATACCACCACCTGCTGGATGTTTTGTGAATCTCATTTCCATTACTTACAAAATGCCAGCTAATTCATTACTTTTATGAGTTCTGCACACATTAATATACTTGAAGCAATGGAGGCATTCTAGAGAGGAAATAAAATTGAATCAATCTCAATATTTATTTTTGGAACTGCATGGTTTGCAGTTAAATGAACCTGTTGCAGCTAACAGCAGTGGAACAAGATTAGATTATTTTACTACTTACTTACTTTTCACATAAAACTGGGATCAGTGGTAATGTGAGAAAACATGATCCTTAGTTCTTTGTCTTTGATGACAAGACAAAGAACTAGCGGTGTCTCTTAACCATCACAGGTGGCACGTCAGAGATAAAGAATCTAGTGGGTTTTATTTATAAGATTATATCATGGGTAACTTGTTTGCTAATGGCATTGTTAAGGCAGGAAGTCAATAGGCAGAGGACTTTGGGAGACTGTGTTCATGTGGAGGTGTGTGAGGCCCGTACAAAAAAAAAGACATCTCAACTAAATGTAGTGATGCAAATGAACTTTTCACTGTGTAAGAAAATTAAAAGAAGAAAAGTGTTTTGAGAAATTATTTTAATGTTTAATTTAATTTTAATTTAATTTAATGTTTCCAATGTAGAAACAATGACAGCTCAATTTAATACTGTGGTCAAAATATACTGTTTTCAAAATGAACATATGCTGTGTCTCTAATGAAATTACTAACACAAACTCGAAAGAAATCATGTTTTCCTTCACATTCATTCTGCTTTTAGAAACTAAAAACTTCTGGGATGAAATCAAATGAACTTTATGTAATCTCAGCAACAGAACCTCTTAATAAACATTTGATGTATTTTGAGGAAAGTTGAGGAAGTATTTACATGAACTCAAATTAAATCACGTATATTTAGTTTTCAATTTTAATGTATCTAATGTACAGTAAGTGAAAGTTGTGAAATAACTGCATTAGTCAGTACACAAATGTCTGCAATGTTGAGAAGTCAAGAACAGAACAGATGACATGTCTGTACATGAAGATCATAATCCTGACTAATGTTAAAAACCTGGTTGATATTGTTTAAATCATTCATCTTGATGTCAGTGAACCTGAATTATGCAAATCAGAGATATTGTGGGTGACAGAAACCATGCTGAAAAATATTAAACAGTAAACAGTAAAGAAGATCAGAAAACAGGGGCTGTTCTTGCTGGAAAAACAGGAAGTATAGATGAAGTATAGAGTAAAAGCCTGCCTATAACACTGTATAAGCTGTTTCACATAACAACCTAGCTCTCTGTAGCTCAGTCGTGTATGTATTAAGAGTGTGGAAACAATCTAGATTAATCTGTCTGCATAAAGTGAGGAAGAACTGTTTACCAAATGGTATCATCAGGTATAAAGAAATTATTTTAAACTATTTGAAAATGTGTGTATCAGTTGATGTCACCCATGACTCATTAAAAACTGTTCACGTCTGTCCACTACATAATGTAAGACAATTAAAAGGTTTGTTCACAACAGAGGTGAGAGCTGTGCAAGCTGAGGTGAGAGCTGCTCCACCTACATTCAAAACAGATGTAAAACATGACACAAAGTGATCCAGCAAAATCTGACACAAGGTCTTTATTTCTTATTTGTTACTTGATCAGTACATGGACAGAGACAGCTTACTTTGTATATGTATTTATATATAATATATTCAAACTTAACAGTACACATCTGAATGACAACAAAACAGTTAAGGGGGCTTTCACATCAGGGACCTAGGGCCCAGATCTGAGTACATTTGACCCCCAAGTCCAGTTTGTTTGATTAATGTCAACACATTAGTGTGTCACTTCGTACCGTACCCGTCCACTTGAAAAGGCGGTCTCAAATACATTTCATGTTTACTCAGGTACGGTTCACATCAGGTGTGAAAGCTACTGTATCAAAACCAAAAACCAAAAGTGGACGGCTATTTAGAATGTGACGCCTAAACTATTCGATTGTCATTCAAAATTGGCCATGAAAGAATCTCTATGGTATAATGAAGAAATTAAATATTTGCTTGACAACATACAATCACAACTGGACACTACACACAAGAATGCCAAGATTGAGGGTATTATTAAAGAGTATTTACATGCGTATGGGCGCTATAGAACAACTGGAGCAACAACGTAAACAAATGTCGCGCAGTTGATGACGCAAATGTACTCTTATTCTTCTTTTTTGTGTGGTTTTTGGTGGATGGCATACCAACTAGATGCATACCGCCACCTACTGTATCAGAGTGTGTAGACACGCAAGTGTTCTCAGGTACGGAACGACTTTACCAATGTGAAAGCTGAGCGGCAGGGTAGTGGAGAGGGGGGCAATCGTACTCAGGCACGGTACGAAGCAATCGTACCTAATATGAATACACCCTATAAGAGTCCTTCCACTTTTGTAAATAGAAACAAGCCCACGGGGAAGACTCCCACAATATGAAACAATCCAGACAAGAAAAAAAAAGAACTTATTGCTCTATACAAATCAATCATAATGTTAATAAGAAGGAGAATAGTAGCAATAGACATGAACCAATATGTAATATATATAATACCAAGATGAGGTTACACACTATTGTTGCCTAGAAAAAAGAGAAAATCCAAGGGAAGAAGAACAGAAACATGTTGATCTTCACAATACAGTAGCATTAAAGTGTTCAGTTCAGGTAACCTGCTCTCTAAAAAAAAAAGTATCTACAAGTGCAAGGAGGACCGAGGTCTATACAAACTGATCTAGTGCCAGTTTACAGGAGGTGTCAACTTTCAAAAATCGCTACTGAACTTAACTACTTGTAGACATTTAGGAGGAGCAGGGAGGAGCTAGGTTTTCGTGTACGGGGGTATAAATGTCAAAGATGTGGAGGTGGGGATACAAGCGCAAACCATAGTGAGGGGGTTCTGAGAGGATGAGGTGGACAATACTGTACAGCACTTCAGAAAAAGGACAAAATACATTCAGGAGCACCCCCAGGCAGATTGAGTAGAAGTAGTGTAGAAAGAAACCAAAGTGTAGATGGCAGAAAATAGCTAAGAAAAGCAAACACTGAAAGATTAACGTATACAAACTCTGCTACATGCAAACTTCAGTGTTCATGAACTGAGGACTGACTGAGGTGTTAGATCATCAGAACAATATATCCTCTCATAATCTCTCCTGTCCACATATCATAATTTTACACCTCAACATTAATTCATTCAACAATAATTTCTCCAGCTTCAAAAAATCACATTCTTTCCTTCAACATTCACTCGTTCAGGTCAGAATCTCTCTCTGTGCTTTGGTACCAATCCTTTCTCTTCATGTTTGCATGAAAAGAAGTGTATTCTCTGTCGGTATGTGGCTCTGTAGGGCCCCCTGGTGCACAGAAACACTACAAATACCAGCAGTATTTCAGAAAGTGACTTCAGCTGATAGCCCTTTTGGGTGGCGGCTGGGCTTGCCTGTGAGAGTCGGGGCACCATGTGTTTTTTTTTTGTTTGTTTTGTTTTTTTGATGGGGGAGGGTGGGAGTTAGGGGGGGGGGGGTGTTGGTGGAAGGGGTTAAGATGGCTGGGGGTTGCCCTACATTCCAAGCTTGGCGCCCAAATGGCTCCAAAAAAGCCCCGCCCCTTACAGGCCGCCTCAGGGAAGCGCACACCTCAGCGATTAGAAGCTACGACCCTCTGACGGGGTCAAAGGGTTTGTTTTTTGTTTTTTTTTTTGTAAAACTGGAAACAGCAGAAGGTAACTATGGTAAATAAACACGGCACATTACCTGGGGACCCAATCTCTGATCACCATGAGCAAGGTGGTCCAGGATTATAGCAGACAACAGCACACAGCTCCACTAGTCTAAAACTATTCTTATATACATGTACTGGTGACACTATGGTTACATAGCACATCAAAACACACACTACTAAACACAAAGCAATGGATTCCTACTAGTGTGTGAATTTAGGTCATTTCTTTGGCTTAATTCCCTTTCAAAGCCCAGTCCATACAGCTGAGTTGGGTGTGTGAAAATGTGTGTGCGTGTGTGTGTGTGTGTGGGGTAACGTGTGTGTGTGGTTGTGGATACTTGTGCATGTCTGGCTCGCTTTGGTATATCCACAGAGAGGGGCTGGACGCTGTAAGGGGAGGCTGCTGCGATTTCTTTGGTGGCAACCCGCAAAAGTAGGGCTCGTCGGGTCAGCCTGGTTCTGCCTCGGTCCCCCTGGTCTGGTTTGGTTTGGGTCAGAGTGTGATTGTCACATTAGAGACCACAAAGAGCCGACTATGGCCAGAACCGCATCTATGTACGGGAGTTTGACCGTGTTCACACAGACATTCGCTTTGCATGTAAAAACGCAGCCTTTCTCATTCATCAGAACTGGGGAAGGAAAACGCAGAGGGAGGGTGGGGTCATCTGAAACGACCTTGCGCTGTCGAACAAAAAGTTGAACCTAGTTTAGATTTCCTGCAACAAACACATTGTGATGCCATCCCATCCCAGATTGTATTTCACTGTCTCACCAGTACATGAAACAAACACGCAGCTCCTTGCATTGTTTTAACACAGGCTAAATGTCTATGTGAATGTGGCCTTACACACTGATGATGGCAGTTTCATCCATGGCTCTATTTAACTTACCACATGTAGGATGCTAATGAAAGACACCTTAATACTTGTGCCCTATGATTACTTTCATATTCACTTTCATTTACATGTCAATGAATAGACTATTCTCACCTATATTCATGAAGTGGTTTGTCCTAGAAATGTGACATGACACACAGCTTAAAACTGTGCTCAGTAACACTGCACTAATGTGCCAAATGACAGTAATAGGGGAAATCTTTAACTTTGTAAGTGCTATTTAGGAAACAGTTTGGCTTTGATTCACCCTTTCCTAGGCAAAGATGTGACATAGAATACATAACAAGTGATTCAATTGTGTCCCAATTAGTGTGAATAGGATAATCGTCTATATCGTGCTCCCAATTTGCAATTTGGCTCATACAGATAAAGTAATATTCCTCTATTAGACATAACTCTATTCCTAATCTATTGCTAAGTTTACATGCCACATACAACGCTGTACATTAAACTATTCAGCTCACAATGCTGCATTTTCAGTTAAATACTTTGCTTTGCAAGATACTGACAGTTTCATGCTCACTTGATTTCTCACAGAGTGATTATAGGTGAGTGATTAATGATCAGTTCTACCTCTGAGATGTTAGTTCTCTGCATGCTGATTGAGTGCTTCATCAACTTTGCAACTACACTGGTTACATTAGACTACGTATGTATATCATTCACTTTATGCTCATTTGATACTACAATAGAAGTTGCTCACGAATCACAGACTGTCATCTTGGTTATACTTTGGCCATATCATGTGCAGATTATCATGGCAAAAGCAATAAGAATGAATGAAGCTACACATTTGTCAGCTGAGCTACCTGGTGGTGTAGTGGCTAGGTTTCAATGCACTTGCGACTTGTGGCCTAGATTTAATTTCCTGGCAGGAGATAATAGGAGTTCAGCCTCAGGTACTACATATATAACAATCTGTGACTGTCCTGAACAGACAGATTCAAGTTACTATTACAATGTTTTTTTTATACTTTTGCATTTATGATGATTATATAGGTCCATCCACAAACAACAAGCCCACCTCTATGTTAGTAGTACACAGCATTCCCACAGTGCTGTTGTGTGGAAGAGCCTGAACACCTAGAATGCTTGTATGCTGATGACACCACTCTTTTCTAAGACTAGTTTACAAGTTTGATATAAAATCTTACAGCTCTACATCAGCATGGTGTACTCTAGCTATGCTGCTAGACTAAGAAAAAGCTAATAAATCTTCTCTAAGCACTCCAGGTGCACTGGGCTATGATTGGCTGTGTTCCGCTGTCTGTTCAATTCTGGACCCGCCTCCCTCTAATGCTCACCTGTCACTCATGGAGAGAAATAAGCACAGAGAGAGATCCTCACACTTCTGTACAACAACAAAAAGCACACATTACTTGCAAAATACTGATGCATACCTCTCTTTTTTTTCCTTTATGGAAGCCACTAAAAATTCCCTTTTCTGTGCCATATCCTGCACTCTCACCTTCTCATGTCACAGTATCAGCAGCAGCTCTTTGTCACATATTGCTGTGTGGATTGTTGTCAGACAGGGTTACTTTCTTTATGGGTTTTTTTTTGTGGGGGTGGGGGGTCGGGGTGGGAGGGTGTGGTTTTAAAAAGGGACACAGGCAAAGAATGAGGAGACACTTAGCAAACACAAGAATGACACTTCAAGAGCAAAATCAGTCAGCTAAGACGTGGGTGGAGCTGAAGTGGATATTTAAAAGGAGTGGCCGGGGTGTTTTAGTAGCAATACGTATGATATTTTACTGTGGGGGTGGAGGGGGGGGAGGGGTGGCAGACCGAGAGAGGTGTCTTCACCTCGTTTATGAACCTTCATTCCTGTTACTGTTGTGTTCTACCCTCCATCATGTCTCGCACCTTCAGTCCTTCACCTTTTTAAAACCATTTTCCTCAGAACATTCCTGCCATCTCTTCTTTGCCACCATCTCTTCCTGTCTCTCTCTCCATCATACCACCCCCTCCCTCCCTTCCTCCCTCCACTCTGCTATGGCTCCTCAGCAGGACACCTCCATGGTGTGGGTGACTGTGCCGACTCCCTCGGTGCTGTCGGAGTGGGTGCAGGCCCGGGAGCGGGACCCGTCAATGGAGCTGGCGCTGGTCAGGGAGGCCGTCCTGGAGCGGGCCAGGCGGGTCATACTGGCGGAGGGCACTGGAAGGAAGGGGAGAAAAAAGTGGGGGAAAAAAAAGAATAATTCAGTATTAGATTTTGTAAAAACCTGTGAGGTCAGGTGATGTTGGGGAGATGTGGGGAGAACATGCTAATGTGGAGAGCATCCATTTCTGTAGCTGGTGAGAAGCTGACTGACTCACATAACAGCTGTGAGTTGTTGGGTTAATGTGTCTACACAGAGACACATTGTCAGCACCATGCTGGAGAATTTCAGGGCTCAATTTATGTTTTATAAAACTCTTTTCTGTCCTGTTGTATTAGAAATATTAGTCAGACAATTCATTGCATTAGAAGAAGTGAGCGAATGGGCCTTGAGTTTATTTTGTTAGCTGCTGTTTCCAAAATCAAGAATGAACCCTGAAGCTCTGTGTATTAATCCTCAATCTGAATATGTTAATGCATTAGACTTATTAAAATCATAACAATTAATAAAAAAAAAATCAGTAGGATTCATGCAAGAAAACAGCATTTACAATCCATTAATATTAATACAACTGTCCAGTGATTATTTTTGTTGGTTAGCAAATTTAACACAAGTGATGTAGTGCGTTTCCCTACAGTTGAAATGGTGTGATGAGTCACTATGAGCAGCACTGATTTCTTTTCTGGCCACACAGGGGCAGCAAAGCAAGATGTAAACAAAACACCTGTATACAGTATTTGCTTTTAAAGCTGCAAATGTTAGCAAACTGTTTCCTATTTACACCTCCTGCAGACACAGAGCAATATTAGCATTCATCCAGAGTTGTGTTTCTGGCCACCAGACCAAATCTCTCTCCTTTGGGATCTGTTTCGGCTTTCATGGGATGGCCTATAAATAACACATCACTTTTCAGGACAGTTTGCATGTCACGTTTATGTATTTTAAGCTTTAGGTTTTGGTCTCAGTTAGCAACCAGCTAGCTGATAACTTTGTCTGTCTGCTGTTTGGTTTTGAACAGGAAGTGTACAGCAGGTTTTTTATCTATCTATCTAGTAAAATAATTACTATCTGCAGCTTTAATTAAAAAAAAAAACACTAGCTCCATCTTTAAAAGGATAATAGCTGGTTTGTGTAAAAATATCAAGCTCTGCTTCGAGTAAAGCTGCACACTCTTTGTATGATGTGCGACAAAGCTCCCCAAGCCCAGAGCCCAAGATAGTAATACAAAATATAAATACCTATTAAATTTTGATACACCTTTAAATGTTTCATATTGTGTGTTGTGCTTATGTGATTTAGGCTCAGCACTTTCTTCATAACCCTGAGGACAATTTAAGTTTTCGACCTTGTGTTCAGTCAGCAGTTTAGTTTTAATTAGCCTAAGTTCTCATTTGATCACAGGAGCGTTGTGTAGTGTTCTGTTGGCAATTCTCCTTTAAAGCCCATAAACTGTTACTTTACTAATGTTGATGGTCATTTGTTATTGTTTGCTCAAAGCTAGCTGAAGGCCATGCAAAGAGCAGTATCGGAGATGCAATGGTAAAGGGATAGGGGGAGGGGGGGTCAGGGCAGTACATTTTTCCATGGGAGGAAAAATTATTTCTGAACAAAGATGAAGTTTAATGTCTATGCAATAAAAAAAAACAGCAAAAGTAAATATCTCATAACAGACCAAAATAGTGTATTAATAAAAAATTAAATAAAATCAACATAAATTTCAAATGCCAATGTCATCGAACAGGGCAGCAGTAAGAGGTCAGAGTTGAACGGGGAGGAGGAAATACCTGGCCCTCCACTCAACCTCCGATCCTTCACATAAGCGACTGAGAAAATAGGGCAAGGAGACAGAGGGCAAGATTAACACAACTCATATCCCTCTGCACAGAGCACATGACATCACAGTACATTCACACATAACTGCAATAACACTTCTGCTTTACAGGGAATTCATTTAAGAAACACAAACATACAAACACAATCACACTCTCACTCCCTGACTACAGCGTTGTCATGGATACTTACTGTAGCCCATTCCCTGCAGGAAATACTTGAAGGCTTCAGTCAGTTTGCCAGGCTGCAAAACAACACGTCAGAGTTTCAGTTCACTGATTTTGGAGCTGATGATGTTGAGTGTGGATGATGATGAATTAATGGATTCCTCTGTTTCATTGAATTGTATGGCAGCTTGTTGACTGTGTCATGCTGTTTGTTGGTGTGTTACCTGTGTGAGCTGGGGGAGTCCACCAGAGTCAGCCATCTGCCACGAGAGGAGAGAGCGGCAGTCAACCAAAGTGCTAACAGCTCACAACTGCATGTTCTGCTGCCACTGGCAACTCATGCTTTATTTTATTTTATTTTTTTCTTTATTGCTGTTTCTGAGAAGCTGAATCTGGGATTTTCTGTCCATCTACGACTGTAGCGAGGAGTTTATGTTAAGTTTATGCACCTCATCACTGAAATGACTTATTTGTTAGACTGTGGAGACTTGTATGTGAACAACAACATTCATTATTAGTGATTTATTTTCACAGTTACCTCATGTGGAAACACTGGACAGATTCATTATTATTCAAATAAAGGTAAAATGCCCCAATAAAACTCACTCGAGATTACTCATCTACAATCACTCATCTAACAGAATGTAAAGTATTTCTAATACATTAAATAATTCAGATTATTTTTCTTTTGTCCATTGAGCAACTCTGATTACTTGTGTGATTAATTGATTATTGTCAGTGCCATGAAATAACTAAACTCAAAACATTTGCCTATCGAACATGTTTCTGTTTTACTCATCTTTTCTATTTAAACTGAGATTTTTCATTAGGGTATACAACAAAGTAAAGTAAGATGTTTCTTTCCAACATTGCACTGAACACTGGTTTTTACATGTGAGAGTAAATGATGCATTCATCTCACACCATGTTTTGTGTAAATTAAGGTTATTTGGATTATTTTGTCTGTAGTTTCTAAATTTGGTGATTTTGATTTTTTTTTCATAAAAATGGAAGAAGCGTTCCTTTCTCATACTTCTTAAGCAGAATAAATTATGAAAAAATCTCATCTGAGAAAGACCTATAGTCTAAACTGGATATCAAGTGCACTTGTTGCAGTCTCAGTAAATGTGCAGCAGCTGTTGGTACCTTTAGGAAGGTGGTGTTGGTGGGATCCAGTTTGGAGTTGCACTCCACCTTGAAGACAAAACAGAAGGTTGAACTGAATGAACCAAAAAAAAAAACCCTACAGCAACAAGAAACTTCATGTAGTGAAACACTGTCAGGACGTGGAGAGGAGCTGTGGATGTGCTGTATGTCCGGTCTATATCTGGAGACTGTTTTACTCTGTGTTCATACCAGTGACCCAGATACTGCAGTGAGCTGCAGAGATGAGTCACTACAGCAGCTGAGAGCACAGCCGGAGTGTGAAAACACACACACACACACACACACACACACACACACACACACACACACACACACACAGATGTGAACACATACACATACACAATGCATGACCATCCACACTCCTGGACACGCATGTTGGAATATGTTTTGACTCTCTGCTGCTTCCTGCTGCATTTAGCTTTTAATCTTTCATACAGAAAATCAAATGACATATTCCACTGGCCAAACATGTTAAATATGGAGAAACATAACTTATACAACTGAAATGCATGTACTTTACTGACTGAATGTTTTCTTTAAAGTTCTTAAAATGAGCTTGTAATGAATGAGTCATGGGATATGCACGTATGTAAAATATGTGCATCTCTGAACATATGAATGATAGATGCTAGAAGGATGTATCATGTAAAGAGCAAACACAGCAGCCTCCACTCCTCATATTGGTGCATATGAAATGTTAACATGACCTCCATCTGTCACTTCCAATACAACGCCCTCTGTTTACATCCCCTCCAGCCCTCTCTCACTTTCCATCCCTCTCTTTTTCTGTCTTTCCAAGAGGTTTCTAACAACATCTCCTCCACCCTCCCTCCACACCTCTGTCCTGCCCCAGATTAACTGGTGCAGAAGCATAAATATCTGGGCCACTTCAAACTAGGAAACACCAGAGACAGAGCGTGGCCAACTGCCCCCTGGAGAACATACATACACACACACACACACACAGATACACACACACACCTTAGCATCTACCAAAGGCACGTCTCACACACACGGACAGACGGACAGACACACACACAGTCCCTGGGGGTGCAGCAGGACTGAGCAGAGAGTGAACCAGGTCTCTGCTGGCTGACTTGTCTCTGTTTTCCTGAATGAGGACAAGCAGTTACTAAGTGGATTTACAAGCCAAGTACAAAAGACTGAAGAGAGCAAAGACAGGGGGGGGGGGTCATCTCTGTGGGTGAACTGAAGGAGCTAAGAGTTAAGATGCAGAGAGCTGTTTGAAGGCACAAAGAGAGAAGAGAGATGATGGACTCACTACTCCTTCCTCAGCAGGAGCGTTGTCTCCTACAACCAGCATGACAGGACACCTGCAGGAAAACAGCATCCATGTTAATTACTTCTACTGGCAGATGGAGGATAATGTCATTTTGAACATATTTTTTAAATTTTAGAGCTGCAACCAATGATTTTTATTACTATTTTCATTACTGATAGGATTGTTTTGTCTATGAAATGTCACGGCAGATAGAAAAATGCAAAGTAAATTTTTCTTTAAATGATGTGTTCAATGTTTTTTAACATAGAGACCCAGTAGTCTCCCAGGTAATGTAAAGACCTGACCGTACGTTCAGGCCGAAACTGGCGAGAGCATCAAAGTCAAGTCATTCATTTTCTACGTGAGCTAGCGTCTCTCGGCGGCACATCTTGGGCGGTGTTGGCGTCACAAAAAGTTAAAGGCAAGCGACCTTTATGGTAATGAGCTACGATGTGGTTCGGCGACAACCAATCAGAATGTAGAAGCGCTCTTCTCTAGAGAACGCTACAGAACACAACTGCGTACACAACTTTTGTCTCCCAAGCAACAATTGCAGTGGCGGGTTTCCCCGTCCTCTACGACATGTCCCTGTTTGTTTACAGGGTTTTAAATAGACGGCACAAAGACACTAGTTGACGTTTCTGTTTGCTTTGCTTTAAATAAAGTTAGAGCGCTCACAAACTTCAGCAGCGTCCTTGATAAGGCAGCCAGGGCAAACTTTTCACTCTTGTTGCTTTCGGTCTGAACGTACAGTTCCAGGTTTATGTCATCACCGCCACTTTCGGTTATTTTAACTTCAAATTCAAAACGCTGTGTTGTTGCAGTTGATAACAAAAGTTGTCGCCATAGCAGCTAAATTCTATTAAAACCGACCCAGAAATTAAAAAATGAAACGATTGATGTTTGCAGATTGTGTTTCCAGTTTTCTCAACAGTGTAACCTCGTGCTCCTGCTGACTGCTGCTGGATCACATGACACGATTTTAAGCTTAGATGATTCAATGTTTCTTGGTGACATGCACTTTGGGAGTTGTAGTTTTTATTGTGCATAAGCTTGTACCTTTGACTTTTTTTATCTAAAGAACCATTTCATTTATAATGCAGTTTTTAATCATTTTCGCTGTTGATTGAATGGAGAGAGTTTCGTGCTGATCTAAGCTGTAGAGGCGCACCAAGTGATTTTCTACAGGGAAGATGAATGACTTTCACCTCCCACTTTGCAACTCTGTATAATGTTAACCTCAGTTATTATCCTGCTAGAATCAACTGGATTATATTCACCACTGTATCATGAAACTGTGTCTGTACACTCACTTCAGGGTTTTGGCGTTGAGCACCGTCCCACTGCGGTTCATCTCCAGGTCCCTGCGACTGCAAGAGTAGAGACAGAATGAATGATGTGTGTGTGACTGTGTGTGTGTGTGTGGGTGTGCGTGTGTGTGTGTGTGTGTGTGTGTGTGTGTGTGTGTGTGTGTGTGTGTGTGTGTGTTTGCATCTGCCCACCTGTTGTACATGTTCCAGAAGAGCTGCAGGTTGAACTGGTTGACAGTGTTGTTGATCTGTTGTCGGTAGCTCTGCACCAGCTCTGTGTTGTTCATCAGCTCCTCCTGCATGCACACACACACACACACACACACACACACACACACACACGCGCACACACACACACACACACACACACACACACACACACACACACACACACGATACCAGAATGATTTATCAGTTGAAGGGTGATGAGATGTAGAATGTAGAAATAACTTCATAAAAATATTGTTTTCCATGATGTTTTTAGATTAATACCAAATACAGATGTAACAGATATTCCTGTAAACATAGTTTCTGATTTGAGAACAAGGAATGTCAGTTTTCCTGTCTTGTATTTACTATAATTCCCGTCCACTGAGCATACCTGGCTGAAAAGATGTGGCAGCACGATATCTGGCATAGTGCTGGTCAGACCTGACAACTGGGGAGGAAGACAGGGAGATGATTATTGTAAGAAAACAGAAAACAGGCCTGGGTCTGACAGCTTGTATGTATCCGCTCAAAACACCAGAATACAGTAAAGGTCGAGCACCTTGGTGGCGGCCCAGTCAATCCATCCTTTGCCGTTGGGGTCAATGTTGAGCAGAACCAAACCCTCCACCAGGTCAGGGAAGATCAGCTGAGAGCAGCAGACACAGAAAACTGATTTCAGACCAGGCTCACTGTGAGCAGGTAATCTGATTACATCACAGTACAGAGCAGGAGAATCGGGACTTGACCTACAGCAAACTTGGCCAGAATGTAAGCTCCAGCTCCAACCCCGATCCCAACGATGCTCTTGAATCTGAAAACATCATCGATCCATTAGATGCTGTGTTTTCAAACTCAAGGATAAACTGTTGTAAATGGTTCATCTGCATTGATACAAGGTGGATACAAGTATTCTGACGGTGTGCTGAGGCAGTCTGGCCAATCTATACCACGTTACAGAAAAGTACTGTTGGCAGCACAGATTGAAACTCACAGCTGTGGCTGCTACTTTATCTAAAACTAAGAAACTTTTTTCTTTGTTTTCTAATTGAAAATCTACAGAAAGTGTTCAGGAATAAAAGAGGTTGGTCTGTGTTTAATGCTTTAATGAGAACTTGAATTTTATATATTTACATGTCAAATGTTGATGTGTTTTGTTTTATTTTGCAGAGCAGAGCTTCATTTTGTCTGTTTTATCTTGTTAATGTGAACATTTCTGATCTATTAAAAATATCTAAGTCACTATGTAAGTAGGAAACTGAGGAACTGAGCAAATGCTGATTATTTTTTGTAGCACAGACGGAACAGATCTGTCAGACAGCAGGGACAATAGATAGTCTTCACAGGAACAGAAGAATATCTTGTCTTGGCCAGTGTGTAGAGTAAAAAAGAGCATGTGATGTCCCTGCAGATGGCTGCTACTGAAACACTGGCTCTGTTGTAATTAATGTGGAAGATGTCATTTGAAAGCACAGAGCACCGACCCAAAGTGCTGCACCACAGTGGGCAGCATCCCGGCCAGCTGGTCCATGGTGGGGTACTGGTACCTGTGGAGGGAGAGAGAGAGAGAGAGAGAGAGAGAGGACATGACTCCTTCAGACCTGCTGTGAGCAATGATGTGTTTTCACCTCATAATCATGATGCAGTCAAACACTTTGAACTGCATAAATGGAGGTAATAATGTTAACTGCAGCATTATCTGTTCGTCAATAGTCTAATCCCCTGACGACCGCACAATTAACACATTAAATAATAAATTATCATCCATTCATTAGTGGCTTTTATCAAATATATCCCTGGTTAAGTGTGTGTGTGTGTGTGTGTGTGTGTTTGCGTGTGTGTGTTCACATACCCCTGTGGCATCTGAGAAGCTCCGATCTGTTGTCCCGGGGCGTCAACGTGGCAAACCACAAAGTGCTTGGTGATCTCCTGCATATCCTCATTGTTGAAGAAGGTGTTGAAGCACAGTTTGTCTGTAGCAGAGAGACAGAGGAGATAAAGTGAGGAGGGGGAGCATGAGGTGAGGAAGAAAGCAGAGGGCAGGGTGAGGAGGGGAGAGGAGGAGAGAGGAGAGGAGGGGAGAGGTGAGGAGAGGAGAGGAGAGGAGGAGAGAGGAGAGGAGGGGAGGGGTGAGGAGAGGAGGGGTGAGGAGAGGAGGAGGGAGGAGGAGAGAGGAGGGGAGAGGAGGGGAGAGGAGAGGAGAGGTGAGGAGAGGAGAGGTGAGGAGGGGTGAGGAGAGGAGAGGTGAGGAGAGACCTGTGATCACATTAATAATGCATCGCACTCAGAGAGATTAAAGGTGACCATCTGTGCCAGGAAGGATATGGCAGCGACTCCTTCCAACAAATCTGACGTGTCATACAACCCTCACTCAGCTCCACCTTTAACACAAGACTGACACTATGAATTACTCTGTAATGTAGCATTTTATTTAGTAGTGAGTAAGTAAAGATTGTGCTACAGGTCGTTTGTTCTATGTTCTGTGTGCATATGAAGCACATGTATCATGAAGGATATATTTATTAAAGTGAAGCTCTGTCTTTCATGCCTCTCAGGGGCTGTTATTGTACTAAATGAGAGTGTTGTAAAAATAATCTTTATGTATTAACTATACACATACACTTTGGTCATGAGTCTTCATTGTTAAAAAACAAAGGTAAATTGATCATTTCATTTCTGTGTTTGCAGTACAGAGGGAGAATTTGGCTGTTTATCCTGGCTGAACCCTGGAAGCAGAGGCTTGCCCGGCTCTGTCGAAAGAGAAGAAAAAATGTATAGTTTGTATCCTACCAAACTATACATCCAAGACTCACCCTGGTTTTGTAGTATTACAGTGGCGCTCAAACCTGGTGTTCGAAATAATTTCCTGACACAGTCTCTCTCTATTTCGAACACTCAAGTTTCATGTGACCTGCAGTTTCAGCTGTGACCACCGCACCAAAATGTCCAGAGCCTGGAAGTGACGGCTTATTTCTGACCAACAGCTTCGACAATGAAAACTCATAAAAACCTCACGGTCTTGGCTCTTTTGTTTTGTTTTTTTTTTTCTACATGTACATGTGTTAATAACATAAAATAAACTTCTGTAAAATGCTTGACCTCTTCAATGATCTGTTCATCAAGTTTTAAGTTACAAATACTTGGTGTGTTTAGGATTACATTTTTTAGCCTTCTGTCAGATTTTTCGTTTGAGCTAACAATGGGAATCATAATTGAAAAAGTCATTCAGGTAGGATTTATAAACTTTTACTTCCCATAATGTATTTCTCTCATGTTTTGCCACCATCTTTGAAATAACGGTGGTCATTGGACTCTTTAACGAGAGACTGTAACTACAGTTAAATCTCTTTTCTTGTCTTTCTTAGGACACACATTGACTTTCAGAGCGACTCCCTGAGGATTTCTCTCTGAATGTGAAGCTCCACTTCCTGAGCCACTAAACCCTCACAAC
This sequence comes from Seriola dumerili, assembly GCF_002260705.1. Classification (NCBI taxonomy): domain Eukaryota; kingdom Metazoa; phylum Chordata; class Actinopteri; order Carangiformes; family Carangidae; genus Seriola; species Seriola dumerili. The sequence goes on along the minus strand of NW_019174497.1, from coordinate 8,197,888 downwards.
ACTGAACTCTTCCATAGCTGGGCTGCATGTATAACAGATGTCAGCTCTCCTCTCGCCGTCCTCCCAGCGGCTCTGCACACGGCCCACTTTCTGCCCACGTGTGTCAAACTGGGTGAAAGCACGCAGCAACATTGTTTGCTCCTCCAGCTCTGAGTTAATTAAACGGACCAATTAACATGACAACTGGGTTAGAGATGGAAAAAAAAAAAAAAAGAAAAAGAATGGAGGAAGGTGAAGAAGAAGGTGACCGCTAAATCTTTGCCTCGGCGCTGGAGCCTGTCTGTGAGGTTTCGACGTGGCGGAGGACAGAGGTGAAGTTTCTCCCACGTCCTCTGTGCTGAATCATCGGACAGCAGCAGTCTGCACTCCTCACTCCGTGACCTACTTTATCCCTTCACACTTCACGTCTCTCCCTCTCTCGTTAAGCCTCTCTCTCTCTCTTTTCCTCTTTGTTCTCCTCGTCTTCTCTTTTCCTCTGCAGTCGTACCAGCCACACTGTGACAGATGCCTCCGTCTCTTTCTTTATTTTCTCTCTTATCAGCAGCAGCTCATGTTCTCTGACCTCTCCTCTGCTTCCTAAACCAGCCTCCATCTCTCTCTCTCTCTCTCTCTCTCGCTCTCTTACACACCTTTATAATCTCTTCTCTTTCTCACACTGCTCTCTTGTTCTCTCTACTGCTGCGTTTTGAATCCAGGAACTGGCAGATCTCTGAGCCATCTGCTGATTGGGACTCATTTTAAATGTATTTATTTGAGACAATAAACCAACCGACATTCCCTCTTTGTTTTATTCAGTGCAGCTCCTTTCCTCTCTTGCTTTCCTGCTGCATCCTACAGTAAATGACTGCACCACAGCCGAGTGATTTACTGACTAAGCCTCGTGGTTGTCCTGCAGTCAAAGCAAGTTATCTATTGTAACCTTTAATCTATTATATTCTCCATCATATGTTACTGCTATGTGATTTGTATTTCTTCTTTTAGTGTATTTCTATTCCCTGTTCATTGCGTTTTTATATTGTATTATTTGCTCTACATGAGATGGATAATCATCTTTTAAAAAGAAGGCAGCAGGACAGGCAACAGAATCCAGATATCTACAGTCACATCAGCAGCCAGCAGAGCCGCGGATCATCTCCTGGTCCATGACACGCTATCCTCAAACCCCCACCCCCCCCACCATACCCTATCCCACCTCCACTCATCGAGGCAGTGCTGCATTGCTGCTGGCCCCGCCCCGCCTCCCTCCGCAGGATGGGGATGTTTTTCTGACCTACATTTCATCGATGCCTCACGCGCTTTCGTTTGCCTCCTCATCTCCATCTCCTCCTCCCTTCTGTGTGCGTCACCACTCATCACACTTTCACTGCCTTCTTGGCTCAGACTCTTTCCTTTGTCTCATTGTTTTTGTTCTATTTTGATCTTTGTCATTTTCATGTTTGTCTCTACATCTCTTTCCTCTCCTCTACACATGCGTTTACATTAGCATCCCTCCCTTTATTGAATTATTCAGAATGTATGGCGTGCTGACATGTAGTCCACGCTAAGAATGACAGAGCTTCAGATGATTTTCGTGCACCATTACCTATTCTTATGAGAAACCTTGAATCTATCTATGAATTCTCTCTCCTGAATTCATACAAGACACTTCTGTTTTTTCATAATGATATTCAATTTAACACTTGCTGAAATGATATAAACTTTAAAAAAGAACTTCATGATTACTTCCTCCTTTGTTTCTGTTAATTATTTGTGTAGATGTGACTTTGGTGACATGGACCTCCTGTGTAGATGATAACAAGTGTTAGTGTGTGTGTGTGTGTGTGCATGTGATTGTGTGCACCAGCAGAGTGAAGGCAAGAAGGGCTGATGTGGCAGGGACGCCAATTATCACCTCTGATAAGTGCAGAGACACCTTAGAGAACAGAAACATCTTTCACACACACACACACACACACACACATATATTCTTCATGGATACTCACGGTTCAGTCCCACATCGTGGTAGGTGAGGATCGCAGGCTTGTTCCCTTTGGGTGCCCCGCGGATAACCACATGCAGCATCCCAAAAGGGGTCTCAACATCATGTTCCTGTGAAACACACAAACACCTGGCGGTTGACACACAGTCATGTGTTTCTGTGAGAACATTTTCACCTGAACGTTCCCAGAGGAGACAGATGTGAGGAGGAGACACCCAACACACTGATCCTTAACCTCCACTGTTTGGCACTGTGAGACACGACACGTCTGAGTGTCCTGAGACTCATCGTTTAACCTGATGTTTATTGAACTTCAGTCAAATGCTCTTCGGGCATTAACAGCCAGTCTGCTCCTCATTAATCTGCAGAGGCGCAGGGTCTCAGGTGGAGACAGGACGGAGGTTGTACTGACAGTAAATTATTGAACATAGATTGACTTAACATGTAATAATTCAATAGTAAATGTTAAAGAGTCCCAACCTCTTGTGTAAAAATAAGAAATCAAGAATCAAGTCTCAAAAACTTCTATGTCTAAAACAGAAGGGAGGTTTGAATTCATTATTAATGAAACGAATCATTCCTAGTAAGGAGAAGTGAGTGTGGTTGCATGGACGCAGAACTGACGCCTGAATGTGCAGCACGTCTGGAGTCACTCCCATTTATAGCTCAGGTGAACTGGAAAAAGATCAAAATCAGCAATGAATGGATTCTTCTTCACTTCAGACCAAAAAATAGAAGTTGTGCTTTCTAATGTGAACGTGGATTTTACAAAACTGGTAAACAAGGGAATAATCTGATCAAACCACTGATTCCTGGCTGAGGGAGATTTGTTGCATGTCTTTCTCTTTGCCTTTGTTTCCAGTTTTATATATATATATATAAAAACTGGGGCTAATGTACATAAAGCAGGTATTTAATGGACAAATTCTAACAACAACAGAGATCATGATGTAAAACCTGACCTGGGACCTGGCAAAAAGAGGTAAAATATCAAACATTCACAAAGTCCTGAACATGAATTCTATGACAACTGTTTTAATATCAAAGAAAATTGGGAAATGGAGATAAGTTACACAATTCTGGATAAAATGTGTGAGGGAACATTTGAAACATTTATTCAGGATTAAAAGTTCAACATGGAAGAGAATCTGAATGAAGGTCAAAATGAGGTATTTTACAAAAACAGTGATTCATCTGAGGTATGTTGCAGAGGTTGTAGCTTGCANTTCAGACCAAAAAATAGAAGTTGTGCTTTCTAATGTGAACTTGGATTTTACAAAACTGGTAAACAAGGGACTAATCTGATCAAACCACTGATTCCTGGCCAAGGGAGATTGTTGCATGTCTTTCTCTTTGCCTTTGTTTCCAGTCTGTCTGAATCTCTTCTACAGCTATTGAATGGTGGCAATATATATATTAAATATATATATATATNTTCACAAAGTCCTGAACATGAATTCTATGACAACTGTTTTAATATCAAAGAAAATTGGGAAATGGAGATAAGTTACACAATTCTGGATAAAATGTGTGAGGGAACATTTGAAACATTTATTCAGGATTAAAAGTTCAACATGGAAGAGAATCTGAATGAAGGTCAAAATGAGGTATTTTACAAAAACAGTGATTCATCTGAGGTATGCTGCAGAGGTTGTAGCTTGCAGAGGATTTCACACACACACACACACACACACACACACACACACACACACACACACACACACATATATACATGTAATGTAGGACATAAATTTTACACTAAACTATAAACCAGGTGATAAATGAAATGATCTGTTAAGGATTTTGCTTTAAAGCCAAATAATAAAAAACTCTCCTGATTAAAGCTGCAACATGCAGATCATGTTTTTCCCGACTTGTTAGTGGCTAGAAATGAAAGCAAACTTCTCTAATGGATTCACACAGTTGTGTCGTGAATCCAACCCGCTCTTGTTATGACCCACATTTTGTCAGCATTCGCTGGTCAGAGCCAGACAAACTCAAAATGGAGGAAGCAGATATGTGTTACCATGAGCTGCATAATGTGGGGGCACACACACACACACACACACACACACACACACACACACACACACACACACACACACAGAGTAGAATTCTACCTGGTTTGGGCAGTAACCTGCAGTAAAGCCGTTATTGATGACTCTATCTACACACTCCTGTAAACCAAATAAACTCGAGACCCGATACACACTGACGTGCCATCATCACTGTCATCACAACAAACAAACACTGGTTATGGATGCAACCAGCTGCCAAAATTCTGCATAATCCCCCCTAGCAGCAGCAGACAGTCCTGCAGACAGCAGTTGTGCGTTAATCCAGGCAGATTATCGCTCATCAACATCAGTGTTATCTGCATTCAGCACTCTAATTTGAGGCAATTACTGCATCTGGGGCCACATTCACAGTCTGTTTGTCACTGACTGGGTCCTGGTAAACATGAGGAGTCATTTGCCAAACACACGAGCCCCTGATGACCTTCAGACTTCCAGGAGGAAAATGATGACAGGAATTCAATATATCTCACAGTGGCAGTAGAATTTCAGCCTTCAAAATAAAAAACTGCATCGTTTCATTTTCCTAAACACCATTTATTTCATGGAAGAGCAAATGTCTTGGCTGCGTCACAGAACAACAAACAACGACGACAACAACAACAAAAAAAAACAGCTGCATAAATCAAATCATCTCTCCCTGCTCTCTGCTCCTCTCTTCACACAAACACCTTCACCATCCGTTTCAAGGTTGCCAAAATGGATGATACTGCAGAAGGATTAACACTTCCTCTACACACCCATGCACACACACACACACACACACACACACAGACATGCCAGTGTGTTTATCTGCAGAGGCAAGTGCATTGGTGCATTGCACAGCATCTGTGTTTGCGTGCTTAAGTGTGTCAGTGGGACAGAATCAGAGAGGGACCCGTCGTTTGACACTGACGCTGCAGTTTCTGCATCTCAACAGAGACATTTATTCTGACATCACTGACCCCACATCCAAACACACTGACTCACTCTTTGAATAAAACACTCAATAAACACACATGCACAGTGCACGCCACGCACTCACCCCGTCCCAACACTCAGGCATGGCTCCACAGTAAGTGTTCTCTTTTAGCCGACGAAGAGGAGGAGGAAGAGGAGGGTGCAGACAGGAAGACGAGCAGCCAGGCCTCTCCTGTTTTATGGGACTAGGTCCTGGTGAGCACTCGCTGTCGGATGCAGAGCTGGATAGTAGATGCCGCAGGCTGCTGCAGTGTCTTTGTACGCTCGGCGCTACACTCCCACCCGGTGTGTCAGGCTCAGAGCTGTTGCCCTCCTCCTTCTCCCCCTCCCATCTCCTCACACTTTATAGGCGCCAGAGACAGGGGGTGGGGTGGGCTGCAGATGACTGGCTCACAGTGTTGCCTCCCCTTCAGGATTGGTCCGATGGTTTGTCAGTCTTTACTGTGAAGGTGCTCTCTCTCTCTCTCTCTCTCTCTCTCTCTCTCTCTCTCATCAGCACCACTGCTGTAGTTTTCTCATTCTGACCGTCAGCATCCTTGTTATGTTACAAACGAACAAAACTGTTGCTATTTTTTTAAATGAGGCCAAATCTTGACCAGTGAAAGATATTATGAGAGCTCTGCTATAAGTCTGCAAGAATCAGAACGATAATTAACAACAACGTCGTCATGCCTTGACAGAGCTCAGCTGCCAGGCCTCCATCCAGAACTAATAGGCATGAACCAGCACACTGGGGTCACACTGGGTTTTAAAACAATAAGATTTTGCAGTATGATCAACTCATTTCAGCAGAATCACTGGGATCTGTAGATGTCTGTGCAAATGCTTCACGACAAGTTCAATTCTGATGAATGTCGACATGGAAATTGGCATCAGTGTTCAAATGCAAGCTGTCTTGACAATACTGGCCTTAAGGAACAAAGAGTTTGTGTCTAGAATAAAATAAACTGCACTGTATTTACTGTCTGTCACTCATTATTACACTACAATTCATTGTAAGTGGTAAAATTGTAAATGTGCGAAAATTCAGAGTTATTTTTTTGATTCTGCTGAAGAAGGCAGCAACACTGAAGTGTTTAGATGTGGTTATTTCATATTCCTGACATCAAGCAGTGAGCTGTCCTTAACATGCTCCTATTGTAAGAAAGATACTGATGACATTATTTAAACTGACAGATGTGAAAAGGTAATTGTGTTGTTTACTATGTGCACTGCCCTCTTGGCTGTTGTTTTGGGTCATGCCAAGGAGCAGAGCCACTCTACTGCAGAGAGATTTGTTCCTGGATCTCTCCATAAAGTTCCCAGATTCAACACAGGGGAGGTCTCCCTTGTGCTGAATAAGCCTCAGCTCAAACACAACTATCCCTGATCTGTGAGAGTGATGAGTTCAGGGTTTGCAGTGGTGCACTGACTCTGTTCCAGTTTTTTTTTTTTTTTTTTTTTACATTCCCTCAAGACTCTCATCACTATATGACAAACAGCAGAACCAGAGAGGACCTTCTCTACTTTAAAGAGGATCAAACCCTTTCTGAGGAAAACCGTGACACAGGATCCCCTGAATGCTCTGGCTGAGTCCTCCACTGAGAAGATACTGATTGGAAACATTCCTGACTTCAACACTGTGGTGAAAGGTTTGTCAATCAGAGGGAGAGAAGGGCCAAATTCCTGTAGATGTCCGACGCACGCACGCACGCACGCACGCACGCACGCACGCGTTCCCTTAACCCCCAGTGTGTTTGCTAATATTACTGTATATGTTTGTGAACCAGACTCAGCCTGTGATGTAAGACTAATGGTATCTGAGCACACTGGAGCTGCAACTAATGATTTATATAATCTATTCATGTGCTGATTAAAGGATGTCACTTTAATACTTACTGACTTTTACTAAGCAGTGTCATGCTGACATGAGTGTTAGACAGAAACTGACTGAACGAGAAACAAACAGCCCCACCTAGAACATTCTGCACCAGCCGCCACTGTTATTGTAGAGTGAAGTGGTGAGAGAGTGAGCAAAGGAGATATAGGGACAACGCTCCAGAGGGAGGAAGCTATTGTATCTTATTAGCTGTTATTTAAGCTTTTACCTGTCAGAGTCCAAACTGCTCCACAAAAGAGGAATGGTTTTCTGGCAGCTTTGAGACGGGAGATGACGGCATAAATATATCTTCTGAAAAAACTGTATGAGCCCATCGTCCCATTAGCAGCTGAACTAAGGAGTTTGCTAAATGACAGTAAACAACAATAAGCGGAGACGACTTTTTCTCCCTTCAGGAACTCTTCTGGAGTTCTGGCAGCTACAGCAGTTACCAAGCTTCTTTCTCTTACTGCGTTGACATTAATTAGCATGAGTATAATTCCACAATGAACTTGCTAGCTAATAAATGTTTTTAATCCTTTTACAAACTGCAAGATTGCCAAATTGCTGATTTCCCAAATTTCTCTCATTTGTAAGTGTATCTCCACAAATATGTGGAGGTTTATAGAAGACTGAGAGGTGTACGTGCATATTCACATGACTGTAATGGTGTCTCAGTGACTATCTTGCTGACTACAGTGCACACACACTTTTACTAGAACACACACACTCCCTCTCCTTGCTTTCTTTGTCATGCGGCAGCTCAACCCCTTTGTCCCGTCTCTAACCCGATCTCTCCCCCTTTTCACTCCCCCATCACCTCTTTTCTCTGTCCATCTATTCCCCCTTTCCTGTGCTGACTCAGCTTGAAGCGGCACGCTTTGTTTTCCCTTCCCCTCTCTTTCTCACTTTGCCCCCTTTTCCTTCACAGACTCTCTCCCTGCATCACTCTGCTTTAAACACACATCTCATTTGACAAAGAGTGGGAGTTTTCATTCATACCAAAATGAAAAACAGTTTTCATTTTTTTCTTACCGCAGGCAGTGATGTAGCCTCGTGTACGTTAGTACTCTCCCCATCCATCCATCTATGATCCAGTTAATACTTAGATATCTTAGGTATCCCATACCGTATGTACACACCAGATAATTAAGTCAAGTTACTAATACATCATGTGGAAGTGTGTTGACTGAGTTTCTGCAGTCAGAGCTGAGGCAGAGCCAGTGAGTATGTTGAAAAACAGCCTCGGCTGTCGAGACACATCGGCTGCGATCATGTGCATCCATTGCATTAATGAGCACCGTAATTATACAATTTATTGCAGTAATTACAGTAATTACCAAATATTGACATACATCTTCCTGTAAAATGAACTATTTGATTAAGCACTGATATGTCATAATTGTTTACAGAAAATATGATTTCCCTCATTTAAATGCAAATTCAGGCACTCAGACCTTAAATTGCATACGGGGAACCTTGGAGACCCCTCAGGCACAGATCTTTTCTGCTGCAGTGAAGGTTTCCAAGAGCACAGTGGCCTCCATAAGTCTTTACTGGAAGAACCAGCAACATCCAAGACTCTTCCTGGAGCTGGTCACCCAGGCAAGCTGAGCGATCTGGGGAGAAGGGCCTTGGTAAGAGAGGTGAGCAATAACGCGATGGTCACTCTGACTGAGCTCCAGAGATCCTTTGTGGATATGTGAGAAACTTCCACGAGGATAATCATCACTGCAGCACTCCACTGATCTGAGCTTTATGGCAGAGTGGCCAGGCTGAAGCCTCTCCTCAGTGACAGACCAACATCAAAATGTTCCTCTCCTGAACTATGAGAAACAACATTCTCTGGTCTGATGACACCAAGATTGAACTGTTTGGCCTCAATCTAAGTCATGTGTGGAGGAAACCAGTCACCGCTCATCACCAAACCAATACCATCCCAAAGGTGAAGCGTGGTGGTATCATGCTGTGAGGGTGTTTTTAGCAGCAGGGACAGGGAGACTGGTCAGGCTTGAAGGATACCTGAACGCAGCAAAGAACAGCGATATCCTTAATGAAAACTGGATCCAGATTGCTCAAGATCTCAGACTGGTCCAAAGGTTCACCTTCCCACAGGACAATGACCCTATAAGCACGCAGCCAAGACAACGCAGAAGTGGCTTAGAGACGACTCTAGGAATGTCCTTGAGTGGCCCAGTCTGAGAGGATCTGCAGAGAAGATGAACGGCAGAAAAACCCCTAACTCTGAATGCTCATGTCAGTGTGGTATTGCAGTTTGCAGTAGGAGACTGATGTAGACTGATGAGGGAAAAAAATATTTTGAATAATTTTAGCATAAGGCTGCAACAAAATGTGAAAAAAGTGAAGGGGTCTGAAGACTTTCTGAATGCATTGTAGATTCTCCACTCAGTGAACCTGGGTAACACATGTAACCCTCCATTCTCTGTTGCCATATATTATTACATATGATATTGCCGTATCTACCATACATCTCTGTTACCATATATGTACCATATAAGAGGATATATTATTATCACATATATATACATATATACCCTAATCCTAACCCTAACCCATCCTCTGGATATATGAAGATATAAGTTTATAACATATATGAAATACCCACAGTACAAGTTTTAATATATGTACATATACTAAAAATATCTATATGATGATTTTTTTATATGGTATAACATCTTGCAACCATATATGTTAACAATATATATTTAATTTATTATACTGTATATATGTATATATACTGTTTATATCTAATTATTTAGTTTATTTAAACAACAGACATAAAAATTCTATATGTTTATATATGTTTTTTTTATTTCTTATTTCTTATTAATTTCTCATTAATTTGAAACATATCTGGAGAAGTGGTCTAACAGTAACATACTTTGGATGGATATTTATGTTACGTATGTCTACAATATAAGCATACATACATAAACATATATATTTGTATGGCCTACACATATGTCAATATATGGAAATTACTCCAATTTGTAATAGGTTAGGTAATAGATCATTTTTACATTCATGTTTTAATTTTATATGTACATACATGTATATTTCATATGAAAATTCAGTATATGTATATATTAAATTTGTTTATGGGGGAGCATAAAATAACTGGTAGTCTGGTTTGTTTTATAACAGATGAACAGCTGGTCTGTTGTCCTGTGGGCATGTTCTACACTGTTGATGTGGAACAACAATGTCTCTCTACTCAAGCCTGCTTCACCTTCCTGAGGAGAGTGGAAAAAGGTGCACCTCGCTCAACAGATTGGCTGGCGTGGATCTCCGACAAGATGTTAGGGTTGGTGCAGGGTTTGGCCGTAGCACCACCACAGCTCAAAGCAACCATATGAGCACCTCTGAGAAACTATGCAATACGGTAGCAGCAACCCTCTGCCAGTTTCTGAGGCCCGACACAAATGCTACCATTTACCCTAAAAGCTAAGGGAGACTTTCACACCTTGAACATTTCCTGAAGGAACTGGGGCTCCAACCTCATGGTTAGAAAGTCTGCCATCTCTATGTGCCTGAGGTAGGATCGTCCCTACCTATAGAAAAAAAGTGGGGACAGTAAGCTGGCTGGCTGGAGGTGAAGAGATTGGCTATGGCCTTACCAAATTCCTGCACTTGGTGTTTTTTTGGTGTGGACACGGCCTTACTTGGTAAGCAGACAATGCTGATGTCAACACACGTACTAAACCATACACTGCTCAGTACCAAGATACACTAACGTGATTGCGGGACCATGGAAATCAAGGACTCAAGGAGGCTACTTAAAGAGTGTCCACTTGACTTTTAATTCCTCACAGCTTTTACTGACGATGCATTCTGCTGAGTTGTTCACAACTTGTTTAACTAACAAATCTTCCGGACCAAAAGGTGAGCTGTGTAGACACTTGATCCAAAGCGACTTACAAGTGAGGGAAATGACTAAAGCTTCAGTGCAAAAGGCGAACTTGGCATAAGTACTAGGGACTAAGTACTACATCTATTCAACAAGTGCAGGAGATCAGGTAAAGAAGGTCATGGAAAGTGCACAGTGAGTACTAGTTAGACATGTTGTGGAGTTAGAGGTGTTAGGAGAGGAGGTGCTCCCAGAAGAGATGAGTCTTCAAGAGAGTCTTGAAGATAGAGAGATGACCCTGCTCTGATAGCGTTCAGTAGCTTGTTCCACCATCAGGGAACCACACACCAGAACAGTCTGGACTGAGACCGTCTTGCGTGCAGGGATTTCAATGCCAGACAATGTTCCTTGGAGGAACACAGTGAGACGGAGCGTAAGTCTGTATGATTGAATTCAAGTGACTTGAATTTGGCTACATAGGTAGCCAGTGCAGTTCGGGGAGTGACATGTAGCCTTTCAGGCTGATTGAAGACCAGACGGGCTGCCCCATTCTGGACCATCTGCAAGGGGTTCACTGTGCACGAAGGGCATTGCAGTAATCCAGGTGAGAGGTAACCATGGTCTGGGGTAAGAGCTGGGTGGCTTACTGAGTCAGGCAGAGTCTGATTTTTCTTATGTTATATAGCGGCACGACCGGGAGACAGATGCAACATGGTCAGAGAAGGAGAGGTGGTCATCATACATGACACCCAGGTTTCTCGCGACCATGGTTGGGGAAAGAGATGAAGAGGAGATTATGATGCGGATATCGTTCACAAACGCCAGAAACAAAGATATAAATCTTTTTCAGCATTATGTTAGTGTCATAGTCGAGGTAACACTTCCACCTTCAAGTACTAACTGTATTATCATCTTTTCTTATATTTAGCCTCGTGAAATTAAAGATGTCTTCCACCCTCCTCTTTTTCTCTCCTCTGTTGACTCAGGCAAGCTTCACTTTTTAAATGAGCAAGTACAAAGAGGAGACAGACAGAGAGGAGATGAAGGATCACAGACAGCGAGAACAGAGGAGAAGAGATGTGATGATGAGAAAAGGTAACAGACAGGAGGGAGGCTCAGTCTCTACACAACAACAGCACGCACGCACACACACACACACACACACACACATACCTTCCAGTCGCCCGCTGGCATCAGCTGTTCACAGCTTTCCTGCACAAAGAGACAAGCAGAGGTAGAAGACAAAGAAAGAAGTTAAAATAAATAGGAGGTAAGTAGTCTGAGCTTGCACACAGAGGCATTCTTCTCTGCTGCAGCTGAAGGACACTAGACTCACAGAAGAGCAGCCCAAGCTGTACAGTGTAGGTCCAAACCACACACAAAACACCCAGAAGCACATTAGTAGTATATCAACTTCAACTGTCTCCAAACACACACAGACATGTATGTTATATAGTACATTTTGCATCAATTGCTCAATTCATAGGCACAAAAATTCAAATTTGAAAGATATTGCAAGTCAAATAGTTCTGTTTGCATTTCAGCTTCTTTAAAGTGGCACTCCATCAATTCAGTATGGCACTGGATTAACCTTCCTACTGTGTTAGGGTCAACTTTGACCCGTTTTCAAGTTTAGATGTGTGATATCTTAATTTTTTTCTGATCAAAACAAGATTATATTTTCATTTCTTTTTTCTAAATGCCTATAGAAATAAAAAAAGTTTCATCTGTGCTGTTTAACAATTACAGCAAAACAAAAATAAAATCCTATAATAACAGTGTAATAATAGTTATTTTAAAATTCTGTTTCATGCCAGGAAAGCGTATTATTGAGTTTGATTGAGTGTCACGCAGCAAACTTGCTCCTATAAGAGATGTTTGGGACACATGTCCACTGGCCTATAATCCAGGGCCTGAGGTCACAGTAGATGAATGGCTGGTCCCATCATAGAAGTCGCTGTCCATTTAGACAGCACATTCATTATTCAGTATGGCCTCAAAATCTGACCAGTTCGTGATGCAAGGAACAGCCATATATGAAAATATATACAGGTATACCTTTCTCAAAGTAAACTATATGTGGTCAATTTCAACCCATAACAAAGCAGATGTAATGACAATTGCTCGTTTTAACATAATGCAAACACGTTGTTTTGGGAATTTTTACTTTTTGTTCATCATTAGGCTCTCATGGTCTGATCATATATGTGCCTGTTCTCTTCATCATAAGCAATAAAACAGATCAATTGTGCTAATTGCGCTAACTATTTTAAACTAAAAACGATTTGGACACTGAGTAAAATGAGGTCTATGGTACATAAAATAAAGTATGTATATACTGTATACATATATGTATTAAAGCATTGTTTAATAATAAGTTACTTAAGTCGATAAAGTATTTTCCTGAATAATAATTAATGATTCAATAATTTTTTTTCAGTGCTTGTCAATAAAGTCAAACACGGGTATAAACCCTTTTCTAACACATTAGGAGGGTTATGATGGGGGACTCACAAGAGTAATTGAAGGGTATATTGATGAGTAAAAGTGGTGGAGTGTCTCTTTAAAAACATTTTGGAATTTCCAAATACTACATTATTTTCCATTTTCACACATCAGTACCACACACATACCGGTTATAGTGTGTCTCATTCTAGTAAGACAGTTAAGATAATTTACTAAAGTGCATGTGGGAAACTGGGAACAAATCAGCAGTAAAAAAGTGAGGAAGAATGGTGATTTAATACAGGATGAGAGAGAGAGAGAGAGAGAGAGAGAGTGCAGCATCCAGATCCACCTCAAAGCAAATCACCTCAACAGTCATTTATGTCTGTGAAGAGAGATGAGCTCGGGCATAAAAAAAAAAACCCAACATATCTGTCATCAGGTCAGTCTGACGAGGGGGAGTCAGGACTCTTGCGAGCCAGTCTGACTCCGTGACTGACAAAGCAGATTTAAACCGTCACAGACACTGACTGATGACAAGCTGGCTTCATGTGACAGCTGTGCCAGTAGCCAGTGAAGCTTTGAACACTTTGAATTTGTTGTCAGACAAAATATTATTTGTCTTGAGTGTTGAAGAAAATAGAGACAGATGACACATTAAAGGAAAAACCTGAAAGATGAGTGAGAGACACAGGATGACAATGCCTCCGTCCACAGGACAAGAGGGGTCACTGAATGTTTTGATGACTATGACAATGATATGAATCATATCCTGTGACCTTCACGGTCACCGGATCTCAACTGGACTGAACACCTGGCAGATTTGGGATCAACGTGTTGGGCCAGTCATTCTCAAAGTCCTTGAGAGGGTTCCTGGGGGTCCCCAGAAAAAAAGGGCAATGATTTATTTTACCTATAATTCCATCCATGTGTAACACAATGACAGAATGTATGACTTTCTGGAATAAACATCTAAAAGCAAAAATCCTGTCAGATGGGGGAACCTGGGACCTGGGAAACCTGAGGAAATGGTGGTCCGTGATCTAATTTGTGTCAGTCCATGATGTGAAAAAGTTTGAGAACCACTGTGTAAGACAGCACTCTCCACCACCATCATCAAAACACCCAATGAGGTCAATATGTTTTGGAAGAATGGTGTTCATCCTCCAGTAGAGGTCAGAGACTTGGAGCATCAATGACAAGGTTCATTGAAGCTGTTCTGGAGGAACTTGGTGGAACAACATCTTACTAAGACACTTAATGTTGGTTTTTCCTTTAATTTTTCACCCATCTATGTTTCATCTTCCAGACGAGGTGCTTACTCTCTGAGGAATATGGTCTTGACTCTCCATTTAAGACGAGATGTGCTGAAATAAAACAGGCTACTTATCCACAATTAAATTCATACTGATGGCTGGAATATAACACATGTTTGATAGCTTAATAACACTGGCTCTCATTTGTCTAACCTGTGTTATTTCAGCATCTCCCTTTGTAAAGCTTAGGGCAAAACAGGAACATCTGGACAAAAAAATAAGGACATGCACATGAGGTTAGACACCAGTTAGTTTTCACACTTCTTTCTTGTTAAACATGCACTAGTCCGGTCTTAGTTTGAGTTCATGTGGGAATTTCTTAAGAGATTTCTGAAAGAAAATATGGCAGGATTAAAGATGGATATTGGACATATGAAAAGTCAAAAGGAATAGTGGTGGATAGGGGAAAAAGAAAGTCATATTTTTAGTTATTGGCAGTGAAAACTGGAAAAAGAAGGACAGGACTGTCAGACACATCTAAAGAGAGAGAACGACAAAACAACAGGACCTGAAGCTGCCCTATAGAAGAACATAACAACTTTAACTAATATTGAATGAGCCATTAACTTTCCCAATATGCCACTGTATCATCACCGACACAGCTGGAGACATGAGGGGGAGGAAATCCAATAAACTGATTTCTCATCTTAACTGAAAAGGGCAACTTCAGTCCCTGTAGTTTCATGCAAATGGCTCTTTGTTTTCAGAGGGAAAACGTTAGCGGTGGCAGTGTGGTGGTCGGACCAGCAGGTGGCACTCTTTCTTACAACTCCCACCCCTTCACCCCATCATACTGCATGTAGAGGGTGTGCTGCAGCTCAGCTCAGTGAGGAGGGAGTGTGTACTCTGACTAGATGAAATGTATATACGTTTTTTCCAAAAGAAAAAAAAAACCCTTTGGATGAAAGTGTCCCAGTTTATCTTCTTCTATCTCAGAGGGAGGGTCTCTGAGATAGAGATTCTCAGTTGAAAGCATAAGAAATTAAAACTTTAAGGTAGTGTGATCTCTGCAGGCTCTGTATTGTGTGTGGCTGCATGCTGACAGCTGTGCTGTGAAGATGTGTTGGATCTAGTCGCTCTCAGCTGGTGCTGTTTGCTGCCATGATGCGTTTGTGGTGCCTTTGATCTCGGAGTCTCTGTGTCTGGAGGCTGGTTTTCGTGAATGTAGATTTTGGCCTAGATTTTAGGTCTAGATGTAGCAGGATCTCTGTGCTAAAGAGCAGGATTACTGCAGCACTGAACTGAACTCATCAGGTCCAGGAGGAACAGGGGACTGAGTTGATTAAGTCTGAGCCAAGAGATCCTCTGAATGGAGCTGTCTGTAGGGAAAAACTGCTCTAGTAGCCTACCAGTAACATAAATTCATTTCTGGGAAACTGACCGGTAGCATGTGCAACAATACAATAACAATAATCAATAATAGCTCAGCTGATATTTGTAAAGGATGACCTTTTGTGTTTTGTATACTATACAAAAGTATTGTCCACTACAGTTCTGGTAGATCAGTGGTGACTGATAAATGTTGACCAGTGTGAAATACACTGAAGTACAATTATACTTTACTGACAATACTTCTGTACGTTTATTCACATGAGATTTTTAGCAAAGGAATTTCTATTTTTAGTATATTGCTATTTTTCCTTAAAGGTCCCATATAATGTAAAGGTAGATGTCCATGTGTTGTTTGATTATAGATCAGGTCTAGGTTCTATATTAATACTGTGAAAGTATCAAAGCCTCAGTCCACAGAGAAATGCACACAGCCTGTATTCAGGAACTGAGCCTTAAAACCAGCCGTCAGGACTTCTGGGACTTTGTGATGTCACAACAAAGCAACCACCACTCTCAGTCATGCCCCAAGCCCTGCTATATTTTTATTGGATCACTCAGAAAACAGTGAGCCAATCAGAAGAGAGGCTCAGAGCCTCGTCTCTTCTGATTGGCTCACTGACCTGTTGTTACTAGAGCTCCAGAGAGAAGCCTGAGAGAGGAGATGTAAAACTACACTGAGATGGTTTTTGGTTCTTAATTCCACAAATATATCTTCTTATGGATCATCACTTCAAATAAAACACAGAGAAGAAGAAACTATGGGACCTTTAAGTAAATGATTAATTCAACACCTGCTTTACTGTGCAGACTGTGGCTGTTTTCTACTAGCAGGTATCAGCAGTTAAAATCAGCCATGTTGATGTGGACAAAACAAAATAAAGATTCTGTGCCAGTCTTCTGTCGAGCTCAGAGGGACTTTCTTGTGATTTTGCATCATGAGTTAGTTCTGTATTATGAAATATCAGGTATCTGATGTTCCAGTTTTATGATCAGTTAAATTTTCTGAGTTGTTGTTGGTTGTGTTGTTGAATTCAGTGTGCTGGCGGTCGGATGTTTCTGCTGGTTCTGGTAGTTACCGGGAGGACCCCGCTGGTCCGACGGCGGGTCTGGCGGAGCCAGTGCCGTGCGATGACATGCCAGCGGTGAGTGGGGCGACTGGGGGGAGAGGGGTGGTTAAGGGGCGGGGGGCTGGCGGGGCAGGGGAGCCCCCCTGATGCCTCGTCTCCTTTATCCTGCTGTGTTGTGAAACAACAAGCACAACAAGGTGGTTATTGGATAACAACCAGTTCAGCAACATACACATAAAAATGTGACATAAATTATTCATGACTCATTTTCTGAGGCAATATTCATGGAGGTTGCAGAAACACCCTCAACCCTCTAAACCTTTGAAGCTCCAAACAAGAGACTCCTGGCTTGAGTTCTGCTCCAGCATCACCGAAAAGGTCACCCTTAAGATCCATCACCCTCCTTTCACTGGAAAAGAGGAGCAGGTTGTGGGCAGAGACCTGTTGGATGAGATTACTCTCATGCCTCTCTAAACCCAGGAACATGCTGCATTCATGGGAAACACTGTAAATATAAGCTTCAGAGTAGAAGAGGCTGTACAGCAGCTGGTATGTTACTTTCAGGGCCAGAGCTAGGATCTTTTTCATATTTCATTTCCTCAATCATTGAACCCTATTTCAAACTTTTATTTCCCAGTCTTCTCTAAAATGCAACAAATTACTAATTTATTTATTTATTTAGTTGTAATCCAAAAATACTGTGTAAAGCTACTGGAATCAGCTGATAAAAACCACATTAGATGTCTTAGTTTTAAAGCTAAAACCCCCCTATTCCACGAAAATACAGATGACATCATGTTTATTAAAAGCATCCTATGGTGTTTTTCTTGTAAATTAAAGTTATTTTTCCTTCAAGAGACACTGTGTGTCTCTTGGATGTATTTACTTCCTCATGCAAAGCTTAGAAGTTAGAAGCCTTCTTCTTTGTTGGCACCTTTACCATCAACAACCATCTATGGCCAGAAACCAACAGTGGGCTGTGCACGGGCACGCTTCTGTGTTTACCCAACACAAACAAAACAGGGGCAACAACATTAAACTATCTTAATATTTACTTTTGTTTTCACAGAAACACCTGAAGCATTGCCAAGAAAAACAAATATTGTATATTACAGATTACATATATATATATGTATATATATATTTAAAATAATGGATGATTATTATTATTTGGACACATGTGGACAATTCAAATGCATCACTATCAGTTTATTTCTTGTTTTAAGCGCTGAGTGTTAACTCCTGATATTTTGACATCTTCAAATTAAATCAATCAAAGAAGAAGAACCATCAGGACATGTTTGTTGTGTCCATATGAAGTGAATGCAGCGTTAGTCCGACATGACTCGCTGTGAGTCAGAGCAGAGTTTTACCAGTGTTTTGTGCCAGGAGGTAATCACTCAGTAACCGCTCTTAAAGGTCACTAACGCACTGTTGCACAACACCAGAGCTGCAGACTTTAAATGAGCTGAGAGAGAGAGAGAGAGAGAGAGAGAGAGAGGCAGGAGATAAAAACTGCAAATGTGTCTGAGCTGAAATCACCACTTCAACACAACAATGACATGAGCAGTACAAACACGGAGCTGGGTTGATGGAGGCGGCTGTTCATGGCCTTGATTAGTTATAAGCAGCGGGTCATAATGAATGGGCCTAACGACCTTGAGCTAGATCAATAGCAGAATTAGTCTTTCATATTGATGCACTGGCTGCTTCTAATAAGATAAACCTGACCTCCTGTAACTCCTGGGAGCGCAGTTTCATTTCTGACACACTGGCCAAGTGAGTCATGGCTAACAGGTTTAGTCAGAAACAAGAGGCTGGTCAGAAGCAGAAGAGTACTCCAGACTTGTTTACAACCAGCTCAATATGTTGTTTTCATGCTTGTCTGGACAGTAATGATTTTGTTGCCTGTTGTTTGCTTTCCACTGCAATAAAAACAGCCTTGTCACAACTGGCCTTTTCTGTTCTGTATCGGATCCAGCCCCGTTTATCTACTTTTTCTTCGCTGTTCTATTCACACACAGCTTGAAAGAATAATAACCAACTCAGTTCACTGAGAACTAAGGAGAAAATGAGTCTTTTTCTCGCCTCTTCAAGTCGCTTTTCAAGTTAATCTGGCAAATCTCCACCGTTTCCATAATTCCTGCAACAAGAGGCTCTCAAACATTCAAGAGCCCCCAATTCAGCCACAACCTGTTGCTTAGGTAATGGAGAAGTGGACTGCAATAAGTGGCCTTTATATAACCACCCACTGCCTATTCTCTGCCCCCCTCTGTTTTTGCTCCCCTCTTTGTCTCCCCCCACTCTCTCTCTCAGCTTAAGTGACCTTTTATCTTTTCATACTGTTGTTATCAAATAGTCATGGTTGGATGGCGTTCATTAATTTCCTCCTCCGCTGGTAAACAAGCGCACTGTCTAATTATAAACCATCACTGCTAATGAGCGCAAACATCTCTGTCTTAATACACCAAGAGTTTTCAGAGTGGTTCATCCTGCGCAACGCTAATCAGCATGTGAGTACACAGACAGGAGGGTTAATGGCACAGAGAATACACACGGTGAATAAAGCAGGACTGACCATGTCTGAGTCCACTCCTCTCTGCTCTGGCAGCAGGGGCTTCTCCTCCGTGAACTGCTGCTCCTTAATCCCCGCCATCCTGGACAGCAACCTGCAACGACCGTGGCAATACACACACACACACACACACACACACACACACACACACACGTGCACACACACACACACAAATCTAAGGTTACACTATCATTTCATCATGCAGAGTGCTCTCTTTTTGTCTGACCTTAAAAAAGCAAAATCATCTGCATTGGCTCCCAGCATGACACATGGTGATGGCATTTCTGTTTCATTTACATGTAATAAAACAGTGACGTTCTTCAATTTCACAAATCCACACTGTGAAATTATGGAAGGGATCAGTTTGCTGATTGGATGTTGTGTTGAGCAGGAGTAGCCTGAGCAGCAGACAAATGAGGAGCTGATCAGAAACGGAGGAGATGGAATCAAGATGGGAATTTTGCCGCAAAGCCACCCTGCAGTACAAGCCACTGTACAGTACACACCGGAGTTTAATAACAAGTCACTAAAAAATAATTGAACTGGCTGGTGATGCTTCAAATTCAAACTAGAGGTCAAATTAAAGGTGCTCTGTGGAGTTTTCCTGTACACAAACAAAATCCTTGAGGTCTAATACAGCTGCTAAGTGGGAGGGGCTGTTTGTTACAAAAGTGTTTTTTTTCCCATTCTGTATTGAATTTTTCCTTTAAAAGACAACCTCATTGTTACCATACATAGAAACACACCCTATGGCCACTAATTTTAACTAATTGTTTGTTATTGCCTGGCAGACATGTCTAAATACTACAATACCCATGAGCCTTTAATGCTGTTGCCACAGAGAAGAGGCTAGTCAGAGGCAAGAATCAGAGTGGCACCAACTCACTCTCCAGTTAACTCTAAAAATCAGTCTCTGAGAGAAATGAAATCTAAAAAGGAGAGAAGAATCAGAAAGTTTGGTCTGACTGATCCTTCTATTTTTTTCTTTTTTTCCCAAAGTAAGTTCAAAGTACAGTTTCTACAAAAACACAGTTAAGTGATGCTCTAGTTTGCAACACAACAAAGACTCTGGAGTAGACATGGATGCTTACCAACCAACATTACTCAGTAAAAAGTGGAGCTCACAGAATGTTGCTCCCAAAGTAACAACATACAGTTATACACAAGCACACCAATACACACTGACACATCAACACACACAAAGAGTGATGTCAGAAGTGTCAGTACAATAACACTGCTGGATGATGACATCAGTCCACCAACACACAAACACAGAAGAATATCACATGACCACAGACACACAGAGCCCACAGAGTGGTAAGATTTAGTTTTTTTACATTAAATAAGACTCAGTGAAAACTTTTCCTCATTTAACATGAAGTTGGAGAGATGGATAATGGGAGAATGTGTTGAAATAAAAATGTAAAGACTTTTGGTTAAGCCCCACCACCCTTCGTTGTTGCTATGCCTGTCAAGTTTTCCATTTTTGCACTCGTTGCATTAAAATTTGCTTTGAAAACAGTGAAATTGTGGAAACAGCAGGTCCTTGATTTTAGATTGAAGTAGACAAAAGCAGACTTTTATTTCAAGCCAAAAACCATAGATTTTGCTGGCTGAAATGACAACTGTCAAACCACTAACATTAGCATACAGTGATATAAAAGCATCCTGAACCATTTTACATACTGTGGCAAAATACTGAACAATATGCTATTTGCGAATGCTTTTTGCAAAGGCACATCTAATCCCACAAAAAAATTTAATTAGCTAACGATAGTCTTCCTATCTTTGGGAATAATGCTAAGTTACTATTGTAGATAGTAAGCTAGTTG
The DNA here is from genome assembly GCF_002260705.1 of Seriola dumerili. Lineage (NCBI taxonomy): Eukaryota > Metazoa > Chordata > Actinopteri > Carangiformes > Carangidae > Seriola > Seriola dumerili. The sequence continues at coordinate 8,176,582 of NW_019174497.1, read as the reverse complement.
GCTGGACATGATAACTTGAAGCCCATGTTAAAGCAGATAATCACTGCTTTATCTATTTCTTACAATTGTGCTCCTGTGTTTGGGGTTTTGTAGAGTGAAGAAAAGACACTCCCCTCTTTGAATGCTGACCATCGTTCTTACTAGAGCCCCTTGTTAAACATGCAGATAAATCCAAATCTTTCACAGGCTAGCCGTGTGTGGATATAGATGAAAAAAATGAAAAAAGCAAAATCACTGCGTTGGCTCCCAGCATGACACATGGTGATGGCATTTCTGTTCATTTACATGTAATAAAACAGTGACGTTCTTTCAATTTCACAAATCCACACTGTGAAATTACTGGAAGGGATCAGTTTGCTGATTGGATGTTTGTTGAGGCAGGAGTAGCCTGAGCAGCAGACAAGATGAGGAGCTATCAGAAACGGAGGAGATGGAATCAAGATGGGAGATTTTGCCGCAAACGCCACCTGCAGTACAAGCCACTGTACAGTACACACCGGAGTTTAATACAAGTCACTAAAAATAATATTGAAACTGGCTGGTGATGCTGTCAAATTCAAACTAGAGGTCATCTAATAAAGGTGCTGCTGGTGGAGTTTTCCTGTACACAAACAAAAATCCTTGAGTCTAATACAGCTTGCTAAGTGGGAGGGGCTGTTGTTACAAAAGTGTTTTTTTTTCCCATATCTTGATTGGAATTTTTCCTTTAAAAGACAACCTCTATTGTTACCATACATAGCAAGAAACTACACCTATGGCCACTAATTTTACCAATTGTTTGTTATTGCCTGGCAGACATGTCTAAAGATACTACAATACCCATGAGCCCTTTAATGCTGTTGCCACAGAGAGAGGCTAGTCAGAGGCAAGAATCAGAGTGGCACCAACTCACTCTCCACGTATACTCTAAAAAATCAGTCTTCTGAGAGAAATGAAATCTAAAAAGGAGAGAAGAATCAGAAAGTTTGGTCTGACTGATCCTACTATTTTTTTTCTTTTTTTCCCAAAGTAAGTTCAAAGTACAGTTTCTACAAAAAACACGTTAAGTGATGCTCTAGTTTGCAACACAAAAAGACTCTGGAGTAGACATGGATGCTTACCAACACAACATTACTCCAGTAAAAAGTGGAGCTCACAGAATGTTGCTCCAAAGTAACAACATACAGTATAAACACAAGCACCCAATACACACTGACACATCAACACACACAAAGAGTGATGTCAGAAGTGTCAGTACACATAACACTGTGCTGGATGATGACATCAGTCCACCAACACACAAACACAGAAGAATATCACATGACCACAGACACACAGAGCCCACAGAGTGGGTAAGATTTAGTTTTTTTACATTAAATAAGACTCAGTGAAAACTTTTCCTCATTTAACATGAAGTTGGAGAGATTGGATAATGGGAGAATGTGTTGAAAAAAAAATGTAAAGACTTTTGGTTAAGCCCCACCACCCTTCGGTTGTTTGCTATGCCTGCAAGTTTTCCATTTTTGCACTCGTTGCATTTAAAATTTGCTTTGTGAAAACAGTGAAATTGTGGAAATCAGCAGGTCCTTGATTTTAGATTGAAGTAGACAAAAGCAAGACTTTATTTAAGCCAAAAACCATAGATTTTGCTGGCTGAAATGACAACTGTCAAACCACTAAACATTACATACAGTGATATAAAAGCATCCTGAACCATTTACATACTGTGGCAAAATACTGAACAATATGCTATTTGCGAATGCTTTTTGCAAAGGCACATCTAATCCACAAAAAAATTTAATTAGCTAACGATAGTCTTCTATCTTTGGGAATAATGCTAAGTACTATTGTAGATAGTAAGCTAGTTGGCTGGGACATGATAACTTGAAGCCCATGTTAAAGCAGATAATCACTGCTTTATCTATTTCTTACATTGGTGCTCCT
>NW_019174497.1:8087023-8174634 GCF_002260705.1 Seriola dumerili | reverse complement strand
GTGTTTGGGGTTTTGTAGAGTGAAGAAAAGACACTACCCTCTTTGAATGCTGACCATCGTTCTTACTAGAGCCCCTTGTTAAACATGCAGATAAATCCAAATCTTGCACAGGCTAGCCGTGTGTGGATATAGATGATTAAAAAAAAATCCTATATGGAGGAGGAGAGTCAATTGCTAGATGATAAAGTCACTAATTGCTATTGGGTCATTGTTTTTACTTTAGATAATGCTAATCACCTTGCATTAACATTGGATGCACTAAACTGCTAACATTGAACACAATCTAATAGGAATACAACAGTCTTTTACTTTGCTAAATGATAGCCACTACATAGCAAGCATCAGCATTAACAGCTGTTTACTTACCAGTCTTGTTAAGAGCTTCAGTCATCGTTGTGATTACAAGTCAAGAGGTTTTAATATGCCCCCTATTTCTTCAGGGCAACCTGGATGTTACAGTGACTCGGTATCGGAATGTGACGAAACACTCCGACTTGGCTGGAGCTAGCTTGTTAGCATGCTAACTTCAGTAGAAGAAAATAAGTGATAGAAATAGAAGGAAAACAAGAGCATTGGCGTTGGTTTCCACCACTGGAGACAGCTCTTAGTGATGCTAATGTTGACTGTATAGCAATAGCAAAATTTGCAAACAGCTCTTTTAACTCACTTCAGAATTAATGTGTTCTAGTTCCGGCTGACAATGATTCAGGTTTTAACTTTAATTTTTTTTTTATTTCATAATAATAATGAACACAGGTGAATAAGACCAAAACTTCCAAATGTTATTGTTTGTAGGAGCACAAACAACAAGACACTTCAGAAGCAAATATCCCCAAACACAGGTGAATAAGACCAAAATCATGTCATTGGATGAAACTTGTGAACTGACTCTTAAGGGGCTTCCAACACCCTCCCAGTGGTGTCTACACAACACACAACACCACTCTTTCTCTTTCCTTCTGTCTTGCACCACATTTACCCTTAAAGGGATAAAGCCCAGATTCTACTTGCGGTCACTCCAAGCATCGATGTGTGTACTGTTTGCTTGACTTACAATGGAAAACCCACCATAATAATAAATACAGACATCATCACAGCTCGGTTTTTAAAGTAAAGCTCCACCTGTCAAAGGTAATATGTGACTTTTCTGGGTCACTGGCAACAAGACACAAGGTGACTTTGTGATCACAGGCAAGTGGCCAAAGCCTTTGTGTTCAGATAAGCTGCATGTCTCAATGGTGCAGATAGCTGAAGAAGACAAAGTACTCAGGTCATTTTCATTTGAAATTTGTGTTAAATGTTAAATTTAAACCTGCATTAATTTTTTTTATTTTTTTTTATATTTTGGCCACATGGGGGTATCGGAACAACATTGACATCATCAACTTGTAAAGCTCTCACGTGTTGACAAGCCGTTAGCAGCTTACTTATACATTTTACAGACACAGAGCAAAATTAGTATTTATTTGGATTGGTTGTTGGTCCAATGTTCACTCTCTTTCAGCTCTGTTTTCATCTCCACCCGCTCCTAAAGCCCTTCTCAGACATGAAGTACATACCACTGCTTGCTCCAAGTGATGGCAATTTGTCATTTCAGACATAGGCGACTTTACATTCCTTAAGAGCTCAACTCAATCATAATGACAGATTGATGGAAAGCACCGCGTGATATTTAGCATAAGTCATCATTTATTGATAGCGCTGCCTGTTTTATAATATCTGACCGTACACAAGCATCGAGTGACAGTTCATTAAGTTGGGACGTATGTTTAATTCCTATTTGCTCTGATAATGTTCTGTATGTAAAGCGTTTTGCTCGATATTCATTTATTCACCCATGCAGTTGGCATGAATGGACTTTGGAAACATATGAAGAGACTGTTGATCAGATTATTGTTGAAAGAGGATTTTAACCTCTGAGCCAAAACAGTAAAGTTTAAAACCAAAACAAAGAGCTACAAGATGCCTAAAAGCTCTATAGAGCTAAAAGGAAAACTGCAAAGCTGGTTGACAGTTTTCTGTGGTTGTGTCACTACAAGAAATTCATTATACATTACCATTAATAGAAATATTGACTGGAGAAGGGTAAGATGACTGGAAATGGGTTTTGGATTAAAGAGCATTAGCTTATTTCTTCATGTTAAAAGATCATTCCAGTTTTTTACAACTCGGGACTTATTCTCATAGCACTGAGCATTGTACCCACCAAAGTCACTGCTGAGGAGACATTGTTAAGAAGTTGGGTTGGAGGTGGGGCTCTGGAAATGCTGACAGCAGCGGCAGCAGTGGCGACAAGCAGTGACATAGTTTTCAGATGAGGGGTATGCGAAGGCATGCAGCAAAAGAATGAGCGGAGCACTGACAGCTCGAGGACACCGCATGATTAAATGGGTGTGTTGAATATGTTTTGCACTGAGGCGTGTGTCATATAAGCGTAGCACTGGAGAGGCACAATTTATTTCATTTTATTTTTCATAATCCACTTGTCACACAACCAGGAGTGAGCTCAACCACTACAAGAAAATAAATTCAAGAAATGCCAGCAGCAACAGCAGCTACTGACTTTTAAAATCAGAGACTTAGCTCTTAGTGGATTTCCTCTAAATCTGTATTAGTTTGAAAACATTTTCTCGGGGACCTCAGAGTTTATGGATCTGTCACCACAAACCTTTATATACAACCCACATAAACTGAGATCCACCTACACAACATGGATTATATGTTCACACATTGGTTTAGCTAATTAGCTAAAAATACTAACTGCAACAATACTCAATCAAATTGACCCTGTTTTGTTATAGTTAGTGAAAAATCCTGGGGTGGAGATGTAGGTACCTTTAGGAATTCATCAGTTAAAGCTAAAAGACAGCTTGAAGACTTGAAGCAGCAATAATTTAGTTTCTTGTTGCTGCTGGAAATGGAGTAGATGAGATCAGACTTTCACAGGATGTGAAAAAAAGAGGCTAAAAAGCTCATTGCACAACAGATGGATGATGATAATTTACTGTGGGTTCATCGCTACAAATGATCCCTTTTACATGATGAACTCTGCTCTGCTCTGGCATTAACATTTGTCTCAGGTCATCCTATCACAAGAGGACAGCTCTAAAGTACATCAGTTCACACCTGGTATTAAAAATGTTTCTCCACATACCACTTATGATAGGATCTCAGTACCCTGCTGTATATGCAAATAAACATGTATTCATTGCCAACGTGTTTGTGAGAGAAAGACAGCAAGGAAAGGAGGGGCTGAGTGAATCATTGCGCTGCCCACAGCTCTACAATCACATTAGGTTTTAGCCATTAGAAATAGTAAAATATTTTTGGTTCATTATCTGGTCTGTGGGATCAGATCTCAAATGTGTTCTCAATGAGTCTTGAGTGCATTCACACCTGAACTTCGGATCACCTGAGATGCATGTTAATACCAGGTCTGAACAGGGCGTATATGAGACGTTACTGACTTTACAAATTACTTGTAGAAGCACAAGTATGTAAAATGGCGACTCAGCAGGTGAGAGAACTAAGGTGTAATTTCCCACCAGGCATTGTGTCTGTTATATCTCTGCTTGTCTATCAGTTGTTCTTTTCGTTTCTCTGCCTTTCAGTTTCATCATCACTGTTTGACAGATTGTCCCTACACTCTCCTTTTCTGTCTCTCAGCATCTCTTCCCCTCGTCTTGCTGTCCTTGACATGTCCCTGACATGTTTCTCCTGCCACTGCAACATACGTCTCTCCTCTAACTCCTCTCTGTCACTTCAGTTATTTCGCTCTCAACTGTTTTTTCACGCCATCTCACCCTCCATCTCTGTATTTTTTTTCCTGTCTTCATTCCACCCCATCTAATCCCCCTCTTTCTCACCATCTCTATTCATTCTGACATGCTTATGTAAGACAGCTGGTTGTGAAATCAATTACCATTGCATTACCCGGCTATATTTGGCATCATGACGCCACTGCTGCTGGTGGAAAGATACCAGTGCCTCATCTGAATTAATGCTTCATCTCGTGTGTAACTTTGCACCAACTGTAGCTACGGTGAAGTTTGTGTTGTTTCTTTGATAAAAGATGTTGATACATGTGGTTAGAAATCATGTGTGTGTCATGTATCCAGTGTGTGTATGCCTTGTGGGCATTTATATCGGGTCTGTTGATCATTTGGTTTGTTCTACACTTTGGTCTGCAGCAAGATCCCTCAACAATCACTGATCAAATTGGAATTAAATTTGGTAAAAGCAATCATGGTCCGCAAAGGCTGCCTCCATTTGAAATTTGCTATTGTCAGGGTCCACATATAATGATTCCTAAAGGTTTTGTCAAACACCAACATCAGGTCAAAATATTCAACTGTAAAATCAAAATCTAATGAGCAGATGAAAATAACTGAACACAGCCTTGCTCCTCAGAGGATGAACCTTTCCTCTAGCACCACCTAGAGGACAAGCGTGACATTTTAACCCCTGCTATTGGCTCCAAGAATAATAAAATGATCATTATGCTGTTGGTTCTGTTCAAACTTTTGGTTTTGCAGTGTACAGTGAACAGTGCCAGTTGTAGGGTCTGCCAGCATACTTTAGGTTTTAAAAGAGTACCGCACTGACTTAGCACTGCACTGCTGTAACATTCAATCAATCAGCCCCACTTAGTATCAAATTTGTACCATCTGCTTTCATTACAACAGGCTTTGGGCATGCATATTGCCCCCCCCCCTTCCCCCCCCCCCCCCCCCTCCCCCCCCCCCCCCCCCCCCCCCCCCCCCCCCCCCCCCCCCCCCCCCCCCCCCCCCCCCCCCCCCCCCCCCCCCCCCCACTCAACACACTTGACATTGGAAGCACAGTACTGTTCCTACATAGCAGCCTCTTGAGCACAACTGAAAACACCATTTTAAAACTAATCTATCCAGCCACTGACCTTAAATTTTAAAAGTAATGATAGCTAAGAACAGCATCTAAAGATTTTATTGTGTTGTGTGTTAATCCAGAATTACTCAGTGCCACTTTTTCATGTACATATCGTGTGTATTCTGTATATTGTATTTATTAGTGTATATTTGGTGTATTTTTAATGTATATTTCCATAGATGTTTATTCTATAGATGTTTATTTTTCTGCTGTGGTAAATGAATTTCCCAGTTGTGGGATTAATAAATTAATCTAATCTAATCTAAAGCCTTTTTTCTTAAGGGTTTTTACATACTGTAGTTGTGTACAGACTTAATAGTCTTGTAATGTGACATACAGTACATTTGTACACTGCAAATTCAAACTTCCTGGGATGTCAAACTTGGTAGTCCATTTTCTCGAGATCAGGAAAATGCAATACGCTCAGTTTGGGACAGCAGCGTTCTTGTTAACATCAGGTCAGCTGGGCTCTGGTGACTACACTTCAACATAACTGTATACCTGTTATACTCAGTGTAACAAGTGCTAATTAATATCAGAAAGCACGCTGGTGGGTGGAATTTCCTGCAGCCTTTAACAATAAGATTTCTGGTAAATTTTGTATAATGTCCATTTCCATATAGTCATCGTATACTCACCACTTTGCTGCCCTATGTTTAACAGAAATATTTTTTATACTCAGTTAATTCCAGTAAATGTGATGACAGAATAACAGGTACTATTGCAAAAATGATAACATACTGACTGGCCTCCACCATCACTGTTGCCACAAAGGTAATTTTACATCAGTCAACTATAACTGCCTACACAATCAAATGTTAGAGTGACTTTATGAATATAGTAGTTTCATTATGTTGAGAATATTATGCAGCAATCAGCCAAACATCTAGCTAAGTAGTACAGCTAAGAGTATTAGGTACCATGGATGCAGGTTGTAGGGAGCGTGGCATTAAGCAGTATAGGCAGATGAACACAATTAGTTTGTCTTTTGAATAATTTAATTTACTTACTTGTGTCTGAGGAAAAATTGTAGTGCATGGAAGAAATGAATGAATGAATGAAATGAAATGAATGAAAGGATGTTCTGCTGCGTTTTCAGCTTTACTAGTTAACGATAGCTAGGTAGAAAAAATAATCTAATTCACTGTGGTGCACAATGGCTCCCGGCGGCTACAGAGAATGTTTAAGGTGGAATGTTTTCTTGCTGAATGTACCTTGATTGTCAATATGACAACTTTGACCATTGCATTTATTTTTATTGGCTCTCTTGTCTGATGTACGCTTTTGTGATGATTGAATCTTCAGGCGCTTTAAAACATTATATGAATTTCACTTGGATTATGCAAACTGCAAATATTATATTTCCTTTTGACACTCCTCCTCAAAAAAGTGGTGGAGTGTTGTTTCGGTGCCCTCCAGCAACAATACACCAGTCGGTGAAGTGGGCCCAGGCCCAGACCACACATGCTGGAGGCTCTCATGTACACCCTGAATGACAGGCTCACAGAGAGGGCTGGTAGACAGACTGACACTACAAGCCACCACAACAGGGCCAGTGAAAACTTGATGGACTTTTTTGATGGTCCACCAGCCCATCGATGTGGTGGCAAACCAGGATTTGTCCTGGTGTTCCCGATGGCCTCTAAGTGAAGGGTTTTTGTTGTATGTAGGTGATGCATGTGGTAGGCCTGAGATCGAATGAATATCAAAAATATAACTTAATGTTAGCTAGTTAAATCTGCCTTTCTCTCTCTTCTCTTTCTTTTTCTCTTTTTCCTCTCCCTCTCACCTTAGTCAGGTGTCACCACATGTCTCCACTTTATATGTTGTCATATGTTGTATGTTGATGTTGTTATATTTACTATACATGATCGTGTTGGTACATTTTGTTTCTAGTGGATATTCACATTTTTTCCTCATCCTTTTTGTTCCACTTTATCTCCTCTTCCTCATTGCCATCTCGTTTCCTTCAGCTTTGTTGTGTATCTGACAAACAGCTCTGCCAGTAAAGCCATTGAGTTGAACAGTGAGGCATGTGGCCATCACAGTGCACTCTCCACGGTGGAGGACCTGACTTCAAAGGCTCTCCTTATCCCTCAACCAACTGTGGTCAAGCAGCCAAAGTGTCAGTGGGTGAGAAACTATTTACAGGTCTGTTTTCTAAGTCTCCTCTTTCACCAAGGAACACTCTCCCCATCCCCTCTAAAAAAAAGGAGAATGGGGTTTTGTCAGGCTTGGAGAAAAAACACTTTGCTTTTACAGCAGTTTGTTGAGGAGAACAAAATGGACCTGTCCTCGTTTCGTTTCTCTCCCTCCTTCGCTCCTTTTTTTTTTCTTTTTAGATCTGCCCAGACAGCGTTGCTATGACAACCCAGCTTAGTCCCATTGGGTCTGGCTCACCTTCTCCTCACGGCTTGTTTTACATTACAAATTTGTTTTCCCACCATCTCATAAGAACATATTTGTCCAAATCATACATCTTCCATGTTATCATGTTGTTGTTTCATTTGGTTCTTATTGTCGGGTTTTCAACAAAGTATATTTTCTTTTCTTTGTACCTCACTTTTAATTTCACACTGGGTTATTCATAAGCAGTAAAAGCAGAGCTGAACCACATTTTGCATTGTCATTATATTAACTCATAGAAGAAGCACTGCTGTTCTCCTTTCTCTGCTCTCCTGCTTTAAATTACACATAATGTCCTCCTTTGTGCTCCATTCACAAGTACATCTAGCCAAATTATACATCTCACAGTTGCACCATAGTAATCTTTTGTCTTCACCGTTGCCTTTGATTATTACTATGATCTTGTGTGCATGACAACATAAAGGTAGGCACATTAGGTCTAAACAATGATCCCTACATCAAAAATAACCTATGATCTCATTCAGCCTTGTGCTTGAGTGGAGAACATGTCATCACTGTGTGATACAGTTAAGTGCGACAAAACAAAGGCAAAGAGCAAACCTGATTAAACCTGCTGAAGCAAATAATTATTATATTCTCCATTTTCATCTCCTCATGGTCATTTAACAAAGTGTAGTGATGTTTTTCTCCTGGTTATCATGAATCACTGAGCATGTGATGACATGCCGAAGTACGTGAGTTTAATCTAATAACTATTTTCCACATTTCATTACATGTGCTATTGTTGGATCAACTGAAATGAGCTAATGACTGTCAATAGTAAAGGAGAAATTCAGATTTCACTGTCTCTAAATTTCCTTTTGTTTCTGCATTACATTGTGGGTTTTTTTGTATCAACATATTATACACAATACCTTCAAGTTTGCTCATCCAGTTTATTATAATTTTATTATTATTTATTATTATATATTTACCTGACACAAATTCAAAACGTTAAGTCGATTACAAAACACAATGCAAACAATGAATAGTTGAGGAACTCAAGTAAATATTAAATATTAATAAAGGAGTTTTAAATCTATGTAGTATATATAAAAATGCTGGTGCACATCATGGCAATGAGTAGACTATAGACACATGACATACAGTGGCACAGAGAAAATTGAGGTATTGTGTAAATGAACTGCAAATGACAACATATGAAAAAATATTTTCAGTTGTTTTGGAGTAAATAAAGTCTGTGTAGTGTACTGTGTACTGAGTGTTTGGGAAATCAAGCTAAAAGTAGTTTGGAGTAAATTATATTCAAAGCTACATAACTTGATTTTTCTTTTGTTGGCCACCAGGGGGCAGCATCACAAGCTGAAACACAACCCTGACATATTATCACCTTATAAAGTTGATATAGTTAAAATGTTAGCAAACAGCTGCCACTTACACATCCTGGAGACTCAAAGCAACATTAGCATTCATTTGTGGTCATGTTTCTGGGCATCTGATGAAGGTGTTTTCACACCTGCGCTTTTTAGTCTGATTAAACCGAACTCTGGTTCCGTTTCTCCCTTGGTACAATCTGTTTGTGTAGGTGTGACAACAGTAATCGCACTCTGGTGCAGACCAAAACAATCACTCTGAGACTCTTTTGAGGAGTTGTTCTTGGTCTGTGTCCAAACAAACTCTGGAGTGGAGAGAATTCTGAACTCGATCCGACACCACTAGCAGGTGAACTCACAAATTTGAGCTTGACGGTTCCTGTAACCTTCTGCCTGTGTTTACTTTCCTGCTCCAGCCAGACAATCTGACCAATAAGAGGAGAGAACGTTCTCACTTAGTTTGTAATGATGCATTTACTGGTCTTTATTTTTCACTCACCAAGGGGAAAATGATACAAGTTTACAAACTCATCAACTGAATTGGACCACAGCGAACCAACTTTAAGAGTGAAAACATCCTAAGTTAAATATTCGCTCTGTTATTAACTGTATTAGTCTCCACTTTTCTAATGTTCTGAAAGATGTTGAACTGCTCCATGGAGTTGAGGGGAAACTGCAAAGTTGGTTGACAGTTGTCTGTGGGTTTGTCACTACAAATGACCCCATTCACATTACATTAACTTTATCAAAATATTGATTAGAGCAGAGGAAAAGCTCATGCAGGCATAACTCCAGCGAGTAGGTCGTCAAAGTTGAATGAGTCTGTAAAGTCAGTCTGTAAAATGTGATGGATGTTTACAATGGAGAGTTTTACTGTTCAGTTCTGTTCAAATTATTTTTTAGGGATGTCACTGTGTTCTTCTTCAATTAAAGGTAGAGTAGCTTAAGTGATTCTAATCCAATACACTTTTAGTCAAATTCAGAGAATATGTCCTCATAGTCCACTAGCTGTCTGCTCCATGTGTAGGGAAGATGGAGACAATATTTTAGCTCCAATCTTTCAGTGACAATGCAGCGCTTTAGGGACAGGAAAGAGGCAAAGGCAGAATTACTTCCTGTCAGACCAGAAATCAATTGCTCTGCCTGTGGAGGGGATGAAGCTGATCAAATGTAGATTCACTGAATCGATACTTGGAAACTGGGGCAGCTCAAAGAGACAGAGGCAGAGAGACAGCAGGACAACAAAGGGACAAATAAGACAGACAGAGAGAAAACAGTGAAGGGAAGGAGATTTTTACTGTGACATGTCCACCATGAAGAAAAATAGTGAAACATAAATGTCACACTGAATGTGCTTCTTCCTTGTTTCAGTCCACCACTTTGGTCCAGACTGCAACATCTCAACAACTACTGAATGGGTTGCATTTTCACTTATTTTGCAAAATATCTCAACCCAATGGATTAGCACCAAATTTTAGACATCCATGGTGCCCAGAGGATGTATTCTGATGGCACTGATGATCACCTGATTTTATATCACAGCTCAAACTTTTAATTTACCCATTACCTTGGTTTATGACCAAATACCTCCACAACTAATGACATCCCTATCAGCCTCGGTTGTAGTTCGTGTTTGTTGCTAATTGTCAAATGTTAACATGCTAACATACAAACAGTGAACAGAGTTAGGGCTAGGTGGGTGCAGGTGGGAGTTTTCAGGTAGCTAGCTAGCAGCGTGGCTCAAGAGTTATAAGTTGGACAGTACACCACTTGGTATAACTATTGATTGCCATGAGATATTGTACATATTCATGTTCTTCACAGGATTAATAACTTTGTTAAACCCCTGACTTCATATTTAGCACTATCACTGGCTCCAGTTTTAATTTGTCCAATTCTTTTGTTTATGACCAAATAGCTGAAAATCTAATGACCTTCCCAACCTCAGCTGTACTTGTTAGCATGCTAACATGCTAAAATAAGATGGTGAACATAGTAAGCATTATAGCCTCTAAACAATAGCATGTTCTCAGTCTGAGCATGCTGCCCAAAGAAACTCTCTGCCTCTGCCCAGAGTTGCTAGACAGGAAATGGAGTTTTGAAAACCTGAAATCAACAAAATGCTTGTCTGCTGTAGTTCTGGTTCACTGAGCTTTTGGTCCACTTGATTTCATGGCAGTACCTCATAAGTCCAAGACTTAAAACTGTGAAATAAATAGAGTGGGTAACTTCACCATCTGATTCCAGATATATATAATCATATCAATTGCAATTCAAATAATTGATTTACTGGTCTTGTGTTTAACCCTCTGTGAGACTTAAAAGCTGCTACATACCTGATATGATCTTGTTGTTTATTTTATTTTCAATTGTTTTGCAAGAATTCATGCATAAGTGTCACTGGCTCATTCATGGCTGTTTGGCTACCAGCTGATTAGTAACAGCTAATCATAATTATACAGGTGTATAGCATAGCCATTAGAAGCTGATACCTCACTATTACTGTCAGTAAAAAGTAGGTGTAAAAATCTGCCAGCATCATATTCATTAGATTGGCAGGTAACACAACGTAAATAGTTAACATTAGGTTATAGAAATAATAAGATGCACAATAAAATTTAGTTAAAATAAAGGACTGTTCTCAGTAATTCTGTATATCTAAATGTTGGCAGTCTATGCCTTCATCTATCTCCCGTCTTGTTTCCTTCCTGTTGACTTTCAGTTTGATGGTGTTACTTAACTACACTGATGTGATTCCTGGAGGAGCTTCCTCCAGTCAAGCAGAGCGGAGATGTTAATCCTGACTGATATACCCTGACAGACACTTCTATACCTCACATTATCCTTCCCATCACCATCCAACCTGTTGGTCTGCCACATGTTGGAGTGAACGCACAAACTAGCACTGCTGGTACCTGCTGATATGCATGTTTTTGCACTTCATCATGCAAAATGACAGAAATCACAGCAAGTTAAGTCAGCACTTTCCTCCATTTGAAATTAAACTTTTTATTAAAATTATTTGTACCAGAGATATCAATGTCAGAGTGGAGGATTAAATATTAAATATCAGCTATCATCTCCAGATTGAGCCCCACAGCAAGCTCTTTCTCCCCTGGCATAAAAAGCTTTCTGTCAGCGCTGTCAGATGAAAGCTTTGTGTCTCCAAAACACTGTAGCCAGAGAGCTTTACAAGCAGCAGAAACACAGCCTCATTTTAGATTGAAGCCCGTGTGTTTTTGCATTCATACTTATGGTATTCACAACAGAGAGCCAGCTGGTTCAGGTAAAACAATATAAAGAAATTATAAAAGAAGGGGACACAGAGAATGTCAGTGGTGACCTAACACTTTAGACAACACACTCACTTAAGAGCTCTATTTTTGCCTCAGCGCTCATTTATGGCATCACAGTCAGGGCGTGAGAGGGCAGCGCTCTGTGGGGGTCTGACTTCCTGCTGAGAACTGGACTTACTTCAGCAGCCTCTGTGAGGGGTGTGTGCAGAGGACGGAGCACTGAGCCTTTGTAATCTGCCGTCTTATTCTTTCATTCACTCAGAGTATTGGCAGGTTTCTAAAGGACAAACTTAAGAGCTTTAACAACCTCTTTAATGTTACCTGGAATTCAAGTTGAGGCCAATTTAAAATGTGTGGTGAGATGCAACCTCCCTCTAACTAAATAGTGACATTTAGAAAACTGAACACAAAAAAAATAGCAGTAAATTAAGTTGCTGTACATGAATAAGACACAATGATTATAATGATCTGTTATACTGAGGTTCAAAATTCATTCCTGATCTTGGGAACAATAGTGAAGAGAGTCAGCTTTTAAGCAAACATGGACAAGTCCTTGAAGTGCTCAGAAAAAAAAGGAAACTTGAACATCAGCAAACTTCATGAGCTGATTAAGATCATGTGATATGACTGAAAGCTCCAGAACAGCTACTAAATGGAGCTTGTCGTGAGACTGACCCATGTAGGGTCCACATTCATACTTAATTAACTGCAAATCTGTTTGTTTGTGTTTGCTTGTAATACACAATGCACTCAAAAGGGGCCCACAGCTATTCTCTGCCCTATCTATCAATTCACTTCATATGTAAACGACACTTAATGACTTGACTCTTGTAGATAAGCGCTATTAGAAATAATAGAAAAGTAATGACTGATTCTACCTTGTGAAAGAGTGGTGTTAGTTTTCCACATGCCCCAAACCACTATACTAGGTTAAATAAGGAAGTTCCTGGGCATTCTTATTAATCATTATGTCAGTTAATTATGATTTATAGCATCCAGTTATATGTAATTCTGAACCTTTCCTGTTTCTCTTGTCTGTTCTGTGGTACAAATGAGCAACAACCAAAGTTACTGTACATCTTCATATAGAAGCTTTTTTTTCAAACTAAAAGTCTACTAATAAAGGGGTGGTTGGAAGAAATATATTATCCTGAATTCATCAGGACAACATAGAGGAAGAATTATGTGAGTATTAACAGAGGAACAGGAGAAATGTAATAAAGGTCTGTCATAAACCTGGTTGTTTCTGTTGGGGTCATAAAGTGAGAATTAATGGTGCTGAAGTGAATATATGTAGCTTTTGCTGAACAGTGGTCACAGTGGCCAAAATTGACATTTATGGGATCATGGAAAGTAGTAAAATCTAGTGCAACAGTAATACAGGGAGGGAAGCATCATTAAAGCTCATTTTCAACTGGTCAAAAAACCTGCTAAGACCCGCTAACGTAGGGCTTTTGTCGGGCTTAAACACAACGCCCCGGTGAACACGTAAAATTTTAAAACATTTCCTGCTGTGACGTCTTTCAGAGCACAGACATGATAAACACATCTGTCACCTGCCCAGCACGGTAGCTGTTAAAGCAGAAACACCGCAGCTACACCATTTGAAGCGTCTCACATGGCGGCTCCAACACTTACAGGAGCACCAACCCGGGGATAAGACGTGACGGATCCATCCTACCAGTCTGCACACCAGCTACCAGCTCACTGTTTCTCCAGTGTATCATGGGTGTTTGCTCTGTAACTGCATGTGATAATATCGCTTATATAATATATTTTAGTATATGAATTCATTTTGGTGCGAAAGGGGTATAAGTCTGACTCTGTCTCATCTGTTGTCTAGCAACATCTACATAAAGCTCATTAACATTAGCTTACATTAGCTACCATAAGCTACTGGTGATACCAGATAAAGTAAACTATTTTGACAAGAGCACAGTTGTGTTTTATAACTTATGATATTGACTTTTAATTTGTAAAAGAAAGTTGTTATTGTTATTTAATGTTATTTCCTCTTTCAAAACATACAAATAACAGGGGGGGTCGCGTAGCCCAGTGGGTTACGCAGGCGCCCCATATATAGAGGCTACAGTCCTCACTGCAGCTGGCCCCCGGCTCAACTCCTGCTTTGGACGGCCCCCCTCCTGCGTGTCATTCCCCCTCTCTCCGCCTCCCCATTTCCTGTCTCTCTACTGTCCTGTCCATTAAAGGCACAAAAAGCCCAAAATAATAATAATAAAAAAAAACCATACAAATAGCTCCTTTAAGGTTTGGGTTTACAATCATGATATATTTTGATGTTGGAAAAAATACTCAACCTTTTATCTGACCATTTCATATTAATTTTAGAGCAGGAATGAAAGGTAAATTAGTTAATTATAGAAAGAGTCAGATTTCAGTGTCTGGACATGTGAAAAGCCCCTACAGTGACTGCAGCCTGCAAGCCAAGAGAAGATGTATGCATAACTCACCTTAATTCTGCTGTGATGTACAGTATATCCTAAAATATGCTCCCAGCTTTGAAGGAGTGTGTTGGGTTGATGATGACCTGGCACTGCCTGAGGTGTTAGCAGTGATTAAAGTGAAGACCCTCATGCCCTCATGGTTTTCATATTTGCCTCATTAATTCCATGTTAATGGGACCCTGGACCAGAGGTGGCACTCAGGTGGTCGTGTTCACCTCTTTCTAATCAGGAAAGGCTGAGCCCACTTGATCTTTTTAATCTGCTTCAGACTTGTTTTCACAGCTGGAACTTTGCTCAGTGAATTTATACGCAGTGAGTAAAGTCTGATAAGACAAGTTTTACTAATGTGGAGGAGCTACACCATCCTGTATGGAGGCAAAATAAAAGCTGAGGCTACACTTACCTATAGCTGGTTTCGCCCTCAATAAAATCCTGTCCTAACATCAAATTGAGTATTTCATCACACAAGCTGCACACTGATTCATGCAGGTGTAAATGTAAAGTTAAATGCTCGACAGCCCTGAGGGCAAAACGCTGCAGTGGCTTCAGATCCCTTCACAGTTTGTCGTCATGGGTTCTTGAGTGTAGACTGATGGTCAATTTTATCCATTTAAAATGAAATCTAAGTGAAAGAGTCTGAAACTTTCTGAAGCCTCTGTACACACAAGCCAAAGTATGTTGGTGTTTTATATTTAAGACTTGCACACTGCTTCATAAAAACTTGTCGATTTAGCTGTTTTCACTCCTTTCTAAAGGCGGTGCCTGAGGTCACCTGGAGAGCAGATGAAGCAGGACTGCATCCTTGTTTTCATGCAAATCTCCACCTAGTTAAATGCAAGTTTTTGGGGAAACATTTGGAGAGATTTATTAATATTTATCAAACACTGTTTAAAGTAAGAATAAATATGTTTTTCCATTTCTCCTGAAATTACTTCTTTTACACTCATTTTCTTGTTCAAGTGTTGCATAACTAATTTCTAAACTGAAATGTAGATATTGAATGGTGAAAGTTTTTAGCAAACAGTAGTATACTATGGGCACTACTTTTTGTACATTTTGGGAGTTTGCAGAACTTTATACTTAGACCTCATACTCCAAGATAAAATTAGTGTTTCTCAAACTTTTTCAGACCAAGGACTTGACCATTAAAATAAAACTCAGAGACCACCCGACTCCCTGAACATCACCAAAACCAATAGGGCCAACTAATTCAACAGTATTGTGACGAGACGCAGGGATGGCAAGTAGGGGGGTCATAGCGAGAACTTGCTTTTTAGGGCATTTGCACTTATGTGGTCTGTGTCGTAACCACTTGGCTATTGGGCCGCCCCCAAACTGGGACAGCATTTTAATTATCAGCAACCCCTGCACCTCACACACTGCACAGCAACAAGTGGTGCTGTTCATTTAGCATTAATGTTATCACACACATATCAGCACTGGCCAGATGTCATCAATAGCAGTACAAGTGTCAATCATGGCGAATACATTACAAGTGAAATTAACTTCATGCTTCTCACTTGCCTGCGTACGTCATGTCGAAGCTTTGATTTGATTTGATGAGTCCGTGATCTTGTCCATTGTCCGTGTTTGATTGTTAATAGGCTAATAACTGGTGAAAGCTGACAACTGGTGCAGTTGCAGTCCCAGGGCAGGCTAACTGTTAGCTTCGTCCACATTTCCTTTCAAATGTCACGCTGATCATTTTTGACACAAATCGTAAAACATATAATGTAAACTGGCGACGCTACGAGAGTGGAAAGTGTCGCAAAACAGTCGGTGACGTTGCCATCATATAATAATGTTTGAATTTACATATGAGTGTATATGAATACATATACACTACTCGCTACCAGGCGTTGTGGTCACTCATAGACAGTTTCAGAAACACTGTAACATGATATTATAACAAATGTACTCTGAGAAAAGCTGAATAAAATGGAGGGTAAACATAGTGCACTAAACGGCCCTTCAGACTGGATTTATTTCCCTACAGGGAAGGTGGGGAGTTTTAACGTTACTTTTGCTGGTCTGTTATTTCAAACCCGTCCGGAACAACTATGTGGGTAATTTTTTTCACCCCCCACCCCGGTAACATTTATCGCTACACTTACCTGTTTTCTGTTAACTCACTGGTTCTCCTGTTCTCTAAATCCCATCCGGGGGGATGTCATTATGTTTTAAAGTGGATATCTACGTTTTTCCTCAGGAGGAGCAACTCCTCCCTCTACTGTTTTTCCAGTCAGCTCAGTGTGAAATTTGACTTTTGTGTGAAAATGAGGGCAATTAAAAATATTATTACTAATGTGATAGATGGAAACTAACATACAGGCCTGTTTGGAAACAGAATAAAAGCCATCAGTAGAAAATTGGGAACTAAACATGGCAGTATCATAGGAGACCAGATCTTAATAAGCTTATCATAGTTGACTAAGTTCATGTAGCTGTGAAGTGGAAAGAATCAGTATAGCATTAGACCAACGAAGCACTGAAGGACGTTGTGCAAAGAAACAGTTCCATTCAGTCATTAAAGAGAGAAATGTCAGCACAAGAACTGTTTGTCAGGTGCCTAAGGTCACCCTGCAAAGTGCCAAGAATCGTCTGGAGTCCTGTCAGAGACACTGCAATTAGTTGGTCCTCACTAATGCTCTAGTGGCTGAAGAGGTGCAGGTCCCTGCAGATAGCTTCCAAGATCAGGTAGAAAGCCGTGGAGGCTGTTACAGTAACATGTCCATGGCTTTAAAATGACATGTTCCACATTCACCCCTGTGTGTGATGTTGTGGTGCCCACATGCTTATGAAGATACATTAGTCATACAGCTGGACAGCTTCTGTCACAATCTCAGCAGCGATTCATGTCTAATGGTTGAGCTGAAAATACCGTGTCTACCCCTCAGTAGCCTCCCGTTTGTATGGAAATACAGGTGGAATATCACCTGACACCTGCTGACAAGTGACACTAACCAGTCGTCTACGACTTGTGTTTATCTCACGCCACCTGAATGGCACAGCTGAATCGTCCGGCAGTCAAACTGAGAAATGCAACCAAATCTCCATTCTACTGGTTGTTTCTATAGACTGCCTGCAGTGCTGCAGGGCTCACGCCAGCAGAGGCAGACGGGCAGACAGTGTGTGGTCACCAGCAGTACACTGAAGGGAGAGGGGAGTGTTTGCTGGACTCCTTCCTGACCCAGGCGGAGAACCAGATGTCGAGCAGCAAAGCTCAGTGGAGCACACTGAGGATGTGAATGGTTTACTGAGCAAATCACAGACACATTCAGTATCCACTGAAAACGGCCATAACCCAGAACTCCAACTGAAGTGAATAACCTATTTGTTTTTTTTTTATCTCTAAGTGGGTCTGAAAGTATAAAGCCATAACATGTAGAGAGGTAAAGGAAATATCAGTCCGTTGAAGGAGAATTTTGGAGTAGATCTTCATCAAATCTATTGCTGATAGCCTATAATAAATCATTTGAGATGTGATTGTCGGTCAGAAAGACATGTTTTATTTCTTTAACACTTAAGTGGTTTGCAGCCACTTTTGGTTTATATAGCAGCAGGGCTGTCACTGTTTATTCTAAATTCAAACCACTTTTCAAACATGGAAAAAAAAAAAACCTAACCCTAACTGTAATCTTTAACAATCTGTTTAAATACAAAACTTAGAGTGTATAAGCTCAAAAGGTCATGTCTTGTACCCGACTAGGGGTCTCTCCGACCCTAAACTAGACTGTTACTGTTGTCTTTGCTAACACCAAATGGAGGACGATTCGTGCTGAAATCAACACCATTACAATTATACAAAAATTGTGTATGAAGGTAAGGCTGCACATTGAATTACTTATTACTGACTGCCTCACAGCAACATTAGCTTGTTAGCTTATCAGTGAAGTGACACAATGAATGAATGAAACAATGCTGATTCTCAAAGTTTACACAAAGTTTGTTGGGTTTGAATCAATTAGAACAAATTTTGTGTTAATCCTCGTTCCTGCACACTTTTAGATTTTTTTTGAATAAGCTTTGAGAGCCTGTATTCCTCCCTGCCTCCTGAATTATCCACAGACCTCACAGTAAACTAATTTTCTGTTTACAGTGAGTCCTGCACATCATCTACAGACACAGGGACACTGTTCTGGAAGGAGACATGGCTGCTGAATGCTTTAATTTTTACTACCACTCGCACCACAAATGTAACTCCTTACACCTCCATTGTGTTGAGGAAGAGGCAGCAATCATAAAAGCAGATACATGAAAACATGTCCCCTAATGGAGTCTCTCATATAGACACAATACAGTGCACTGCAGTTGCCCCAAAGCCCTCCAAAGTGGGGCCCGTGATGATGTGTGCTGTGGCTAGCATCTACATATTGCCTGCATGTGAAGCTTTAAGGGGACACCACTGGTGTCATTTGACAGGTTGACCACAAACTGATCTCTTTATACCAAAGTTATTTCCATTTTCTGCATTTTATGTGTTAAATAAAGTGCAGTTAAATTTGAAATTGGCATTTATGTCCAGAACTATAGCCAACATCTGATTCAGTTTTACTCTGGTCATTGTTCACCACTGACACTCAGCCTGTGGAGCTGAGGGGAATTTAAGGAGGTGATACGGAAATACACCACACACGTTATTTTTAGCTTGATGGATCATGATCCTGACATGATTCTAATTTTGTTATTTACAAATAAGACAATAATTAAATCATAATTATTTATATAATAATTATTTCAGTACCAGTCTCTACCCAGCAACATTTCAGATCTATTTCTGCCATTTCTCTCATTCAGTATTTCTGCCTTTTATAACATGATGGATGTGATGAACATACTTTCTACATTTACCAAGGTCACTATTATATCACAGATCTACAACACACTGAAGCTCCATCATAAAGAAGTCATAGTATGTAATGCACGGATGTGTGGAACATACAGTTCCTTCCACACTGATCCACACACACACAAAACAAACAGCACCCACGCATTTCAGAGCTGACGGGTGACAGTAATAGATAACACACACAGACTGAGAAAAAATGAATGTGTGCATGTGTGATGACAGGGCATGCTGCTATGCTCCATTACAGCTGGGTGATTTTCAACTAAAAAACCAAGCTACTCAAGCTACATGAAGTCTGGGTGCGGTTGAGAAATGGTCATGAAAACTTGCTTTAGACAAATGTGCTGGTGTGAATGGACACTGTATTGTGGCCACAGCTACAGGGACTACAAGTTAACATGTATCACATCACCAAAAGGCTTATTAGCATCAGCGTAGTTATGCTAATGAGTCATTCTCCTGTTTTAAAATTTCATCACGTGATTGATGCTTTTTCAAACTAATACATGCAAAAAAAGGACATCTGACCCAAAGCTAGTGTCTGCAAGTAAAATGTAACTACACATTAAAGGTCCCATATTTTACACCTTTCCTGTGTTTTGTTTGTGTTTCCTGTGTTGATCCATAAGAAGATATATTTGTGGTTTTAAGAACCAAAAACTATCTCAGTGTAGTTTTACATCTCCTCTCTCCTCTGCTTTGTTGTGACATCACAAAGTTCCAGAAGTCCTGAAGGCTGGTTTTAAGGCTGAGTTTCTGAATACAAGCTGTGTGTATTTAACTATGGACTGAGCGCTTTGATACTTACACAGTATTAATATAGAAGCTAGACCTGCTTTATAATCACACAACATTTGGACATCTTCCTTTATATTATATGGGACTTTTAACTGTTGCTAGCTAATTTTCAACAAGGTTATGTGTTCAGTTTTTAATCAAATTTTGCATACAGTTTAATGTGACTGTAAATTTTTATGAAAAATGTTAAGCTCAGAAATAGCTCACGGGAGTGTGCATATGATGAGATGGAGATGGCTCAGTTGTCATCATGGTACAATGGATTGTATGGATTTCTTTCTTTTCTTGAAATGTAAATTTTAGTTTCATGTCGTTCTTCTTCATGTATCTACAAAGAGCATTAGCTACTGGTTCATATTTGTTATTTGTGAAACATCTGATGAATGAGCAAACCACTCATGCTGTAATAGTGGACGCAGTGTGTCACCTGGAACAGGTTGCCACCAAATGTTGTTGAGGGAATTATCGGTTTCAGGATCTGGCTTCACTCCCAGTATCTGTTGTGGTCTAAAAATGATTTCTAAAGAGACATTTGTCAGATGACAGATGGACTACTCCTGTCCTAGGCATGTTAACTAACCACATGATGAATTTTCATTGGGTTTGTGGGTATTTGCTCTACTGCTACAGAATGAACATGTGAAAGACTGGACTGACTGGTTGACAGAATGGAACGGATGGGACGGAAAATGCCATAAATAACTCCACACAGGCTGGATAAAGGAGAGGCCTGTGTGGCACGGTATGGTACGTTATGTAGGGAGGTACGGTGGCTTCACGATCCTACGTACATGGTCTGCAGGAGGCTCTGTGGAACCGTGCAGCCAGCCTTGGGAGGGAAGTTCCAAAACAATCCAGGCCCCATCTAGCAGCAGGTATAAAAATACAAGAGACAAGATCTACTGTACTGGTGATGGTGCATTGCAGGTGTAAAGGCAGTAATAACATTCACAGAAGAATTAAAAGAGGAGACTTCATGCAATAAAACTACACAGAGCAGACAGGAAGTAATATTAAGTAGGAGACAGAAATTAATAGGATCCTGTGGAAATGGCCATAAAAGACAGAGAAATGTGAAGCTTAACAATTAATAGAAAGAGACTGTGATTGAGTGACTGACACTATTGTAGTTATTAGATCTTAATCAATCAATCAATAAAAAGAGAAGTGTCTTGGCCTTGCAGTCCTTAGAAAAGCCAGTATTAGGGATTTAAAGCTGCATTAACTGACTTTCAGCCACTAACAGTGAGCAGAAAGAAGCATAACACAGACTGTAATTTACATAAATAATAATGGAGTTTTGTTTCCCAATACTCTGGTTAATTACAGCAGAGAGCCAACAGAAATGTACAGCAAATATATCAGCATGCAAAACATGTATTAACAACACAGCTCTTCCAGTGGCTCACTTGCAGTGCCAACCTCCATTGTTTAGCTGTTGAAAATGCCAGAGGGGGGGTGGGGGGGTGGGGGGGGTGGGGTGGGGAAAGGCGAGAGGCACAGAGGCCCATGATGCTATCCACCCATCATTGTGGAGGAGGGAGGGAGGTGTTGGGGCTGAGAGTGAGAATTGGGGACTTAAAAACAGAAAGAGGAAGACACACAGAGGAAGTTTTGCAAGTCAGAAACTGTCTTCTTGCAAATCAGTGTGTCACCAGTATTGATCAGCAGCTGCGCGAATCATAAAAAAGATATTATTGCCATTGGGACTGTTAAAACCTCCCTCATCGCCGCTGTCTTCAAAGTCAAACTGAAATTAAAATTCTCCTCTTTTCCAATGATACAGTTTGATTTGACTAATCTCCTGAGAGCTGGTGTTGCTAGAAGACATCGTTACTGACAAATGTTGATAACATTTTCCGTCCTTTTTAAAAATTCCACACAGTATTACAGTATTCATAGATAATGTCTGTCCCCCCTACATGACTTTCAACATTTACTAAACTCAGATGTGCTGGAGTAGGAGACAGATACGGCAAATGCAACAGTTAGTCCTGTAACCTCAGCACCGTACACAAAACACCCACTGGGGTAACGATGATTTGTTTTTTAAATAATTCATCCTAATTTCCGTTCTACTTCTCTCCTACGCTCACACTTGTCATACCGGCTCCGTGCAGCTCACGTCAAACCAGAAGCAGGAGTGTATCGCTCTTTGTAAGTCTATTTATAAACCCCCGAGCTGAGAAACTGACTCGCTCCCAAAGGGAAGAGTGGCTCGGTTTCAGTGGCTGTTTCATGTGCTGGAGGAGCAGCAGGAGCGTAACAAAAAAAGAGAAAAAGAAAAAATACAGCCAATAAGTTTTATAGCCTTAAAAAAACAGAATGTGAAAAACACATCCAGCAAGAAAATGATAATGGGAGCGGAGCTCTGGATCCTATGGAGAAATTATGTAAGAGCACCGTACAAAAATGGGACATTGACAATATCGTTCATGCAAAGGTTTTGAGCAGGATTCAACAAAAATGAACACGGTGTTAGATGTCTAGTTAAGATCTGACCCAATCAGGCACTTTGAAAAGAATACACTTTTTGTGAATGTTACGATGAGGTTTATTCTTAATAAATAAACCCTACAGCTACAATAAAATACAACTTACAAATGTGACAATTTAGATAGAATAAAGACATTTGAACATATTAAAGTTTCCTATTGGGTCTTTTCTTTTTTTCAAGCACCACACCACTTTATCTTTACCGTTATTCCTTTGTGCATCACAGCCTCAGTCTTTCAGGTGTTGCCAGCAGCGTTCGGCAAATGCAGGCAGATTTGAGGCACCACTAACACGAGCCTGCACCAAATTCAATCAACTTTTATGACTTCCACCTACTGTAGAGTCATCATTCACTCACCTCCGTCTGCTGCACACCAAACCTTCTCTGTAGCGCACACAGCTCTCTGCAGTTGCAGTCACATCTGTGGTGTTTACTAAGACTTTTTTCCC
This sequence comes from Seriola dumerili, assembly GCF_002260705.1. Taxonomy (NCBI): domain Eukaryota; kingdom Metazoa; phylum Chordata; class Actinopteri; order Carangiformes; family Carangidae; genus Seriola; species Seriola dumerili. The sequence goes on along the minus strand of NW_019174497.1, from coordinate 8,151,635 downwards.
AGAAGCAGCAACTTCAACACATCAACCCAACTTTATTATTCCAATACTAATAATACTAATAATAAAATATGAATACACTGTGAAGCACATCCTGATCTTTTTAGTTTTGTAAAAAGGCAATGATGTGGAGGAAATGGTGCATTTTGTTTTCTCCGGGGTCAATGAATTTAACTTGTAAATACCCAATGCATAGGCTGGTGAAGGGAGATGTGTGTGTGTGTGTGTGTGTGTGTGTGCGTGTGCGTGTGCGTGTGTGTGTGTGTGTGTGTGTGGTGGAAGGATGGGTGGGTGGGGTGTTAAGTAAAGTATAGAGTACAAAGCCTCAGCCCCAGTGTTCACAGACACTGCCAAAAATCCTGTTCTCATTTTAACACCCTCCTCCTCCTCCTCCTGCACTCCGCTATAACAAAACAGCTCCAGCACACAGAGCTTAGATAAAGTTAAATTATCATGCTCAGCTTCTCAAAGAATTTTAGCTTTTATTTTGGTACAAAAACAACAGTTTCATACTCATTCTCAGACAGACAAATATCATCAGATGAAGCGTCACCGTACCTGTGGAGTAGCTCAGAGTTTCTCCCGTCGGTACAATCTGGTGTAGCTGGTGTTGTTGGTCTCTGTGTCCGTGTGTGCGTCCCTCGGGCTAAGGCTGGATGAGTGTACAAAGCTGAGTTTGTGTGCCTGTGGGTGCACTAGACAAAATGAGAGAGAGAGAGAGAGAGGCAGAGACTTCATCTCTCCCTCCCCTTCCTGATGATAAACAGAGAGCACGTGGCTTCACCAATGATGCAGCACACCGACGGGCACAGCAGCGAGGAGGGGAGACGAGAGGTGACTAACCGAGGAGAAGAAAGAATTGTAGTGAAGAGACAGGAAAGAAGGAAATAAGAGTAAAGAAAGAAGAGAGGGTCGGAGTTGGGTCTGGTGGAGAGAGATATTATATATATAAGTGTGTGTGTGTGTTTGTGTGTGTGTGTGTGTGTGTGTGTGTGTGTGTGTGTGTGTGTGTGTGTGTGTGTGTTTGTTCTTGAAAGCAGGACACTGCAGCTCCGAGTTGGCGCACACAACATTTGAAATTACTCATGCTTTTTAGAACGCGCCGGAAAAACGGGGACAGATTCATCTGAATCTGAGAGAAAATATCATCCTCTGAACATCCAATTCTGACACAAAGTGTCATCATATCGCCTCACAGACATCCTTACACCCACACACACACACACACACCAGCATGACAGCCCACAGGCGATCAGAAGAGCTTTTCTTTCTGGTTTAAGATAAAGGAACTGACCAGGTTTGGGAAACTGGGGCATGAAGTGATGAAACCACTGATTCCAAAATCATCCATCTTAGCAATCCATGTTAAACTTTAGCATTATATAGTAAGTAAGTAAAGTTTATTTATACAGCACCTCTCATAGATAAAAACAACATCATACATCATAACATCATAAAAATCTACTGAAGTTCAAGACAAAGAAATAGGACAATAAAAAGCAATACAACTAGAATAACCAGTCTCCTCCACTCAGACTACGTGCAGGTTACATCCCTGTTTATCCAGAGTCATATAAAATATTAACCATTTGTGTGAAAATTTGTCATATTTGGTGTGTGAAGTCATGAGTTATGGCTAAATAGTGTTTTGTGAGGTCACACTGACCTTGACCTTTGACCACCAAAATCCAATCAGTTCATCCTTGAGTCCAAGAGAATGTTTGTACCAAATTTTTCCATAAAGTTCTATCAAGGCGTTACTGAGATATCATGTCTATGAGAATGAGACATACATACGTATGGACGAACAACCCAAAAACAACATGCCTCTGGCTCTAGCTGTCACCAGCGCGGAGGCATAATATATTGGAGGAGGTTTTCAGACAGACTAACCAAAATATAAAAAAATTGCTGCTTCAAGAAAATGTCAAAGGAGTGTTACAGAGCTTTTTGTGCCACAGCTGGATATCATTGGCATAAAAATGATAGGAGATGCCACTCTAACGGCTAATAATCTGCCAGAGACAGCATATATAATGAGAACAGCATAGGACCTAGAACAGAACCTTGTGGAACACCACTTGACAAAGGCGCTGTGTCTGACCCACAGAGACTGGTTATATGTTTCTAAAACTGCTATAAGCTGCTTGGCAACAACCTGTTCTAGTAGTTTGGACACAAGAGGCAGCTTGGATATAGTCCTATAATTCATAGGGAGGTTTGGGGTCAAGATTTGGTTTTATGGCGTGTTTAAGCTGGGCAGAGCCAGTTGCAAGGGAGAGATTTATCATAGTTAAAATAGTGGAGCCAATTGAATTAAAAACATTTAAAAACAAGGATGAGGGAAGAATTTTAAGGAGATAGAATGAAAGGTTAATTTTGTATAACAACTCAGTTATGTACTTATGAGTTATGAGTTTAGAGCAGTATAGTAATTAGCAGTATTTATAAGAACAGGTATTTTTACGGCCTCTGAAACTCTGTTGTTTGTTCAGTGCTTTGATCATGTCCACCTTTATTTCCTCCAGAAGAACAGACCTCTGAATCGCTGCAGCTGAATCATACAAAAGATTATTAGGGCAATGGATGAGAAAAAAAATGAGAGGAGGAAGTTTTCTTTTCATTATGCATTTCAAGAAAAAAGGTCAAAATGTCGAGAATAAAGTTGAAATGTTGAGAATAAACTCAAACTGACTGAGAAGAGGACTTTAATTTTAATTTTGCCTTTCAAGAAGTCGAAATATCGAGAATAAACTTGACATTTCGAGATTAAAGTCGATCTTTTCAGACGATATCGACCAGCGCCTATGACTGCCTCTACAAAATGCCTTGCATAGATGAACTGGTGAAATTGTACTTCAGAACCGGCTTTAGCAACAAAGAAATTCTTTCTCTTTTGACTCATAAACAGTGTAGTTGTCAGCATTAGGACTTTTAGGAGATTGTGCCAAAAATTGCATCTGTTCAGAAGTAAAAACCACACAAGCTTGGAAGAGGTGGCCGCATTCGTGCAAACTGATATAGCTGTTAATGGACAAATGCAAGGATATCGTTGTTTACACCTGCGTGCAATTCAGAGGGGATGTGTTGTTCACGATACACGATAAGGCGACTGATCAAGTTGTTTGATCCTGTAGGTGTGGAGCTCAGGCGAGCATGGAGTCTAGGATGCCGGCATTACAAAGGTCCCAACGCACTGTGGCACATGGATTCGTACAATAAGCTGAAGCCATACGGCATTGCTATCAATGGTTGTATTGATGGTTTTAGTCACTATGTAGTGTAGACGGAGGCCTACAAAACTATCAACAACCCCAAAGTAATAGCAGACTACTTCATCACATCCTTTGCGCACTTAAGAGGATGCCCGGAGTGACTGTGTGCTGACAGAAGCATGTAAAATGACAGTGGGAGGTGACCTTATTTTCGAAATGCAAAATAAAAGAAAATCTTCCTCTTCTGAATCAGTTCAACTTTAGTCTCAACGTTTTTTTCTCATCCATGGTCCTAATACTCCTTTGTAGAATCCTATGTCTGGCACTGTTCTGGTGAAAAGCAGTTTCCCCTGTTGGAGAAACAACCGAGCCAATCAGAGCACTTGTTAAGTGCAGGATTGACCAGTGACACAAGAGAAGGGCGGATCACGTGCATACCTGAGGAAATGGGTTTGGATGCTGCCTGTCATCGCCAAGAAAGATCCTGATGGGATCTTGCCGTTCTTACAAACATTGTTAGAAACTAGCTGTGGCTGGGGGGTTAGACTGTGTCGTTCACTAATCAGAAGGTTGGTGGTTCAATCCCTGTTTCGTCCAGTCCACATGTTGAATTGTCCTTGGGCAAGAGACTGAGCCCTAAATTGCCCCCAATGATGTCGCATTGGTGTGTGTGTATGTGTGTTGATGAACCGCGGTGTATAGAACAAGCATTGTGTGTGTGTGGGGTGGGGTAAAGAGTGCAAAGAGTGGTTATCTGAGTGACTGTAGTCTTTCTATCAGCTCCAACCAATCTGTCCATTCTCCTCTGACCTCTCTCTCGCTTTTTTTGGCTGCATGTTGTGGAGATCTGACACCAACAATCATGTCACTGTCAAAATCACTGATATCACATTTTTTTCTTCATTCTGAAGTTTGATGTGAACATGAACTGAAGCACCAGACCTGTATCTGCAGGATCGTATATATTGCACTGCTGCCAAATGACTGGCTGATCGGATAAGTGCATGAATATTTGATTGAATAACCTGTTCCTAAAGTGCTTGGTGAGCGTATATTAACTCTACTACTAATTATCTTTCTTTCACTATGAAACAGCATAACAACTCAATTAACTTGCTGATGTGACCCACGGCAAGAGCAATAACTGTACATAAATATTACATTCTCCACTGAATAGTAAATTATCTGAAAACATTGTAATATCCTCAGACATGACACATGTATATCATGAAATCAGCTCTGTACTTCGTCACCTTTAAAGATTATTGCAATTTGAAAAACAAGCTGGTCCATTCCCACACAACAAAACCACCTGCACAGTAAAATTTGCATTATTAAAGTAACACTTGCCTGTGTGTATTTGGTCCCGTTCAGAACTGGTGTTAAATTAACTCTGAATACAGTAAAAAGGGTTAACATATATATATATATATATTGTTATTTGTTATATTGTTATATGTAGTATTTTGTTACTTGAACATAACACTAGAGGTTAGATAACTCTGGAGAGTGTAAATATTCTCAGACGTGTTGATAATTTAGTGATTAAGAATCATCTCTGATTAAGTTAAATTCCAATGCTCATTAAAACTGCATTATTAATCGCATAATTAAAAGTCAAGACTGGAGGATAAAATAACTGATAAGTGAACGCTTCTGTGTTGATCATCTACTCTAGAAAAAGCAGCTTTTCTAACACCCATTATCACTACACAGTGTCTCTGACACATCTCACTGTTTGTGAAAATAAATCTAAATGGTGTTAATTTTACACTTAATTTTTGTAGTGTCAAATTACATCCAACCAAATTTGTTTTCAGTAATACTTTTTCAAATATAGCCAGCACTTCTTTAAATGAGTAAACATTGACTTCACTGTAGTTCTGCATAAAATAGAAATATGTAACAACATAAAAGGAGGACTCTGTGGTTCTCTTCATTTGAACATCAAATAGTTTAAAGTAACACAGATCATTTACAGTATGTGTAGCACCTTCACAGCCCTGTCTACAGCCTGACCTTAAAGACATGGTGATAGTGATCAAAAGTTTTCCACAGAGCAACACACAGTCATCTTTCACAGTAAAAATGTTGATCTTACAAAACACAGGCATCACAAATGCTGCCTCAGTACAGATAATGAAGTCCACTTGGCAGTAAACTCACTGGTTGACAATACAGCTCCAAATTTGGAAACAGTCTCTGGACCTTCTTTGAGCTCACTAAGTGTCACCATCTTTACTGGGCCGACAGTTAATCTGTCCTTGCTAAAGGACTCCCGATACATCTGCCATACAGCTCTGGTGCTTTTTGACTAATGTCTGTGTGATGTTTTAAAGCTTTTGAAAGTAAACTTTCCTAGCTTTTCTTAAAGAAATTGTCTTTGGCTTCATAAGGAATTCACCACATGAGCAGAACTGGGCTGATGTTCCTTATATTATGAGAGTGATGTATGATGAAGTGATGCTTTGGTAAGAGACTGATTGTAGGAGTTCTGAAAGGATAGTGAAAATACAGTGTTAAAGACCATTCTGATTAAAATCCAGTTAACATGTCCATGTGATGTTTTTTTTATATAATATAGGACATATGATGAGTTAAATAATCATCAACACCATGACTGAGTGTTTCCACCTTGAACTGCAGTGAACCAATGACAGTCTCATAAAAACAGATTCAGACAGCCAGGGTTTCATATGTCACAAACCTAAGGAACCAATCCTGGCAACTTGTGGGGATGGGGGGGCGGGGCTAAATGAACCTGAAACCTTGTCAGTACAGAGAGAGAGAGAGTTAGCATTAGTACAACCACTAACACTGTGTCAGTGGGAAAACCATTGATCATAGCAGAGTATTAAAACATGTCTGGAGAGGAACTTTAATTCAGACATGCATCTATCTTCATATCCAACTCTCGGCAAGAAAGCAAATAAGTGCATTTTCCAAGATGTCAAACTGGTGCTTTAAGATTTAAACAATTTGATCGACATTGAAGCATAGACACCTCTGCAGCAAAGAGAGGAAGGAGTAAATGCCTAGTACTGAAGCAAACAAGAGACAAGTGGGCAAATGAGCACAGCAAATGATAGTGTTGTGTGTGCATCTTGATAGTTCTTAGTACAACTTCTGGATCATCCTCACAACAGTTTGAAAACAATCTTTCCCAAGGAGATAAAAACGACAGCAATATCAAGTTTTTATCCCCACTGACCTAAACTAGCATCTTTAAACATGGGAAACTTAAGTCTGTCTATCTTGAGTACTTTCAAATCATTAACAAGTGTCTCAAGTTTCAAGTAAAAACCATAACACTTTACATCCTGAGTTTTGAAAAGAGTACACACATGAATATTAGTCAGGAATTAAAGATTGGGGGAAATTCCTTAATGTAAAATATATGGCACCTAATTTATGTGAAGTTTTTTTAGAGCCTGAGGGATTTGCAGTTTCAAAGTTTTCATTAAAGAGCTGAATCTGTAAGGCATCTTCTTCTATAGAGGATAGGGGACTTAAATAGGGGACTTAATTTTAGAGAAAACTGTTGCTTCTCAGCTTCTCAGCTCCACACCCATCTCACCCAAAACAGCCTATATGAACAATTCCAGTCCGGTTTTCCGTCCCCGCCACAGCACAGAGACAGCCCTGATAAAGATCAGAGATGACCTCGTCATGGCATCTGACTCCGGTTTGATTTCCATCCTCATCCTCCTCAATCTGAGTGCGGCCTTCGACAACGTTTCTCACCCCATCCTCCTCAGTAGACTTTCCTCCATTGGCATCTCTCACACCCCCTTCTCTGGTTCCACTCTTACCTCACTGGCCGCACTCAGTTCATTTAGCTCAAGTCCTTTACCTCATAGCCCTCCCCCGTTACTTCAGGTGCGCCCCAGGGCTCTGTCCTGGGGCCCCTCCTCTTCATCATATACCTCTTCCCCCTCTGCAATATCTTCCGTAAATATGGTATCCACTTTCACTGCTTCGCGGATGACACCCAGCTCTATCTTTCCTGTAAACCGAACTCCACTCTCCCTCCCTCCTCCCTCACCCACTGCCTTTCTGAAATCAAATCCTGGTTCACCGCAAACTTCCTCAAATTAAACAGTGATAAAACTGAACTTCTTATTATCGGCACCAAATCCTCCTTATCCAAAGCTGACAGTTTTTCCTTCACCATAGACAGCTCCACAGTGTCCCCCTCCCCACAGGTTAAGAGTCTGGGTGTCATCCTCGACAGCTCACTTTCTTTTCACTCCCACATTAATAACATCACTCGGTCTGCATATTTCCATCTACGAAACATTAATTGTCTCCGCCCCTCTCTCACCCCTCACACCACTGCCATTCTAGTTCACACCCTCGTCACCTCGCGTATTGATTATTGTAATTCACTCCTCTTCGGTATCCCCCACAAATCCCTCCATAAGCTCCAACTGGTCCAAAACTCTGCAGCCCGTATCATCACCCGAACCCCCCTCCTTTCACCACATCACCCCCATCCTACAGCAGCTCCACTGGCTCCTAGTCAAATTCCGTATCACGTTCAAAGTCCTTCTCTATACTTTCAAAGCCATCCATAACCTCGCCCCCCCCTATCTGGCTGATCTCCTCCGCATTACCACCCCCTCTCGTTCCCTCCGGTCTTCCTCCTCCCTTTACCTCTTTATACCATCCGCCCGCCTCAGCACCATGGGGAGCAGAGCTTTCAGCCACTCTGCTCCCCAACTCTGGAACTCTCTCCCACCGGACATCCGTAACATTGTTTCTTTACCCCAGGTCAAATCAAGACTCAAAACTCATCTGTTTCAATCTGCATATTCGCTGTAATTTCATTGTTTTCTTTTTAACTGTCTGTTGTTTTTATTATTTTTATTGTGTTTTTAATCTTATGTAAAGTGTCCTTGAGTGCTTTGAAAGGCGCTGCCAAATAAAATGTATTACTATTATTATTATTAAAATAGGTGGCATCTCTCAAGTCTCCACACCAAGGAGAAACCTTCCGTGACATCACCCATTGGTTTGTTAACTGTCGTTTTGAAGCCTCAAGTTTGGCTTCATGGACGTCACCATCTTGGTTTTTTTCAAGCCAGAAGAAATCATATTTGGATGAGAGGGTGGAGCTGGAGAGGAGTGAGGGGTGGATCTGACCTGTGTCCCTGAGAACACCAACTACGCCCACCTATGGCAACACGCACCTGGCTGCGCCGTGTGAAGATGCTGCTAACACCGTTAGCTGTCACAATTTGAGATCAATGTTAAAACCAGAAACTAATTGCGTACGTCCACATTTGGCAAATATATATGTGAAGAGTAACTTGTAATGTTATTGTAGCTGAAGTTAGCATGTGTGCTAACATTAAACTGCAAAACCAGTGTGTAAAACGTTCTAACCTTGTTTTAAATTGGTTCTGCAGAACATGAACAGACTTCAGAACAGCTTCTCCCTCAGACTGTGAGTCTGCTTTATGTAAACTGTGTCACACACAAAGACTGATGAATAACGGCTCCTGGACTTTTTGCACCTTACCTCCATCACTTATGGACGGCTGCAATAGCTTAGTCCTGTCAACAGACTGTTGCACTGTCCTCACTTAGCTATGAAGTATTATTTTTACAATTCTACCATAATTTCTACTTGTTACTAAAAAAGATTTATCCACCTCTCTTTATTATGCAAACTTGTTTTGTGACCGTTAAGTTCACCTTTACTTTCATCCACAACTATATTGTATTTATTTGTCAGTTACAGTTGATTGTAAAATGCACACATTCTTTTGTACACCTCTTCAGTGGTGTAAATTGTTGATATTAATGAAGTTTTAATGTGAAATAAAGTTTTTTTTTATGAAGCTTTGCTGATGGTTTTCATGGAGCTTGTCTGGTATGAATTTTAACAGCAGCAACATGCAAAGTATTGTAATCACACAACACTTTGATGTAAGTTTTTCCTGAATTTGTGATTAATTACAAGATTGTCCATGTTGGCTTTAATCATTGCTGTCCTTCAACAGTGGCAATACAGTATCTAGAGATAGATATTACAGTTTGTGTTTTTCTAATGTGTCTCAATGAAAACACTAATTCACCAAAGTGTCCTGTTAGATTCATCATGAAGCATATGGTAAATATGATAAGTACAATTTAATCACAGTAGGTTTATTTATGGAAAACCTTTTCAATGACAATAACTAAGTTATGAATAAAAGTACATGCACATGAGCTGTACTACACTGACAACTGCTTCAAAATTTTAACTGTCAATTTTCAGTTCACACTAAAGAGTGCATTAGGTGAATACATACCTATAAGGTGACAGCAGCACACATCTATTACGAGTCTCGTTTTGCTCCAGGTTGCAGTTCTTGTGGGTCAGTTCCATCTGTTTCCTTCTGAACACCATTTTGATGTTATATTGGTCAATACTTTCACCTGTGAAGATGGTGACTGTGCTAGAGCTGAACAGATTCTGTTATTACTATCATCTATCAACAACAGTAGGAATGAAGTAAAAGGCAAGAAACCAAACCTGTGAACACTGAGGACAGAGAATAATAAACCAAACAAATGTAAACAGCTGGTCTGTCCTCTCATCAGAGGAAGCTGAACTGGAAGTGGTTTTCTGGCATCCTCATCATCACAGCTCATTTGAATACTAAGGATGTACATGCAGTCTCTTTTGTCCATACATGAGGTCCTCCTTCTGTTGGCACCAGTCATTCAGTTTTCAGTGTGGATTCCTTTGAATGATAGTAAAAGACAAACACTTTAGAAGTTACTGCTTCAGTTGAGGACTCCTGTGTATGAATTTACAGTATTAAATGACAAACCCCTACAAGATAATGTACTAGTATACATTGTTTATTGCACGCAATACAATACCAGTGAGAAGAGGAGACAAAAAATAAGTTAATGGGATAAACCTGAATGTTTTGCTGCATGTAGGAAAATTCTATCAGCGACTGATTTTTTTCTGATAACATGATGCTGAGTTAATTGTTAAACTATATTTATCCTTGTCCTGCAAATGTTTGCATGTTTGGGACCAGGTACGGTTAGCATAGCAAACACTAAGTTATCAGCTAGCTGGCTAGGTTAGCAAAGTGCATCCGTAATTCACATTAACTCTAATTCTAATATTAATTTGGATGTTGACTGTGTCCATTTCTCCGGTCAAAAACGCACTAGCTTTTAGGGATCATCATACACATTCCAACTGTAGGACATTCAGAACATAAACATTTACTTACCGAAAAAAAACTTTATATCATCATCTCTCCAGTCTGTTAGTGCCAAGGAACGAGCCATAATAACAGCGTCCCGAAAACTCATTAAAACTAAATAACAGCAAAACTGTGTGAAATCCCTCCTCCACCGAACAATATTGAGAAAATAATATAAATTTAACACAACTGATTCTATATGATGCACCTACAACCCAAGCTCTGCTCCGGTGACTGGTCCTGGTGACCGACCTACCGGCCTCCCTCTCAGCTTATCAATCATTGCAGACCAGGCATGTCAATCAAACAGACACGCCCCCAAAAATAACTGTTTTTAATGCATAATATCTAATTAATTAGATGATTATTTTCAGATGGACCACCAGAACACTGAACGAGAGGGGTGTGAATTTAGCCAATCACACCAAATTTATTGAATGGGCGTGTTTAGGAGCCAGAGTTTTTTTTTTTTTTTTTTTTTTTTTTTTTTTTTTTTAGAGCCAGCCCCTAGTGGCCCTCAGTAGTATTTCACTTAAAGTCACTTCCGCGTTGGCGTCACTTGTCAGCCCAGCAGCCTATGCCCATTTTTTATATAGAGCCTGTGCTCCACACACACCTTTCGTGGGCTTGAACATGTCTGCAAGTTCTGGGTTTTGAAAAATTGTCTTCAGTGTTTCTACAATGGGAACACATGCAAACATTAGTCACAATGACCCGGTCATATGTCCCAGTAGTTTAGTTTCTTCTGCTGTCTGTGCCAAGCATCTTCTCATGTTTAACATTTCCACATTTCTCTATGAAGAGTTTGTTTCATTGAGCTTCTGAATTTCAGGGTGTTGCACTACAGCCACATCTTTAGCCTGACTATTAATCTCAATAAACACATCTTCCATGGATAAAACAAAACTATTTACAGTAGTGTGACTTAATCCACCTGGTCTGTGTGACAGCAGTGGCACACATATCTTGAGTGCTGCTATTGGACTTCATCAACGGTTCAGATGTTGTGGCCATCTTATCTACATTAGCTGTCACCACCTCTCCTACACTGCTTAAATTAACAGAGTCAACATGTTGTCAGTATACTAAATGTTTCCTTAATTCTGAAAAATTAACAAACACACAGCCACATCCAGTCTGAACACATTTCAGGCAAGTAACTAATAACCATGTTTGACCTAGTTAACTCAGCCTGAAAAACAAAACACTTGAGAAACCTCAGGCACTAAAGCAACCTTGCCATAACTTCAGCAACACTGACTCTTCTTGACTTTGCCAACATCCGTACCGTACACAGTGGTCTGGATAAACATGTACATGTTGTGGAGCATGGTGTGGTATGATGTGCCCAAAAAAATAAATAAAAAATAAATAAAAAATAAAAAATGCCTTAAACAGTTAGCCAACACCAAGAGGTTGACCTGCAAGGTGTGGTATTCCTGTCAAGAATGATTCTTCCTGACTCCAACAGCCAGGAGATAGAGCTGAGTCCTGGTAGTGAACATAGACCCCCGTGACATCACCCACAGGTTTCTGAAGCTCAGATTGGGTTGCTCTGAGGTCACCAGTTTGGGAGTTCCTGACTGCCTAAATCCCAGCTAATTCACAAATGGGCAGAGGTGGGTCGTGCGTGGAGCTGAGACTTTCATGCATGCTGGTTTGTAGCAAACATACGCTCACCCACCTGTCACCCAAAGTGGCCACACCCCAAAATACACATAACCTTGTCTAATCAAAATTTAAATGGTTGAATTACATAAAAATTCAACCCCCGGTACAGTTGCCATGATTTAGGAAATTAGCTTTAGAGACCAAAGTCTTTTTTTTTTTCCTTTCCCCTCTTAAACCAGGCTGTAAACATGTTTATTTCTGCTGTTAAGTAAGTAAAGTAAAAGACGTTTTAACATGGGAGTGACTCACTTTTGGAGCATGTTGATAGTGGTGATAGACAATCACATCCTTTCCCTCATCTTTGCTCAGGGCAGTCTCTGGGACAAATTGGGACTCATGTCTGACAGTTGGTCCTCCAGGCATGTCTTCACCAGATGGTCCTTCAACTGATCTCACACAATATGGGAAAATACCCTCTTATCAATACTGATGACAGCCGTGTACATTTCAAAACACTTTCAGTAACTTGGAACTGACCTGACTTCAACAGTTTTTTTTATTATTTACTGGAGAAGCATTATGTGCATTAACAACATTTGAAAGTGGGAAAACAAAAGGCCCTGACAGGGCAATAAAGCATTTAATATTACCACAACCATCACTGTGTGCAATTCACATAGGCAGTCTTAGAGTTTGGGTCTCTGGGAGAATAAAGTGATAATTCCTCTGGCATGCATTTGTTTAACATATCTGGATGGTGATGTACTGCAAGATTTGAGATGATTCATCAGTCAAATTCCCTGGATTTAATTTAGATTTTAAATCAATCTGAAAACTAGATTGAGAACACGTCTGTCCACCAAGAACTTTTCACACCAAGGTCCATTTCCTATAGGCTACATTCTCCACCTGATTTCTTGGTAAGAATAGATTCCACCAATTTAAAACGTGATGCAAAACAATTCAGCATGTCAGGAATATGTCTACTGCAATTTAAAGTTAACTTAAACGCTGAAAATAAATCAACTGTCAGGGTTAAGGTACAAAGGACCCAAAGGCAGACTCTCAGACAGGGTTGGTTTAGTTCATGGATTTATTTAACAACAAATGAAAAAAATACAAAATCTTACTGAAAGGAATGAGGCAAGTCCAGTCAGGGAAAGCAAGAAATCCAAAATCCAAAGCAAAAGCTCAGTAATAAACACAGGCACTCAAGGAGAGTTTGGGGAACACAGCATCAACAAATATAGACAAACTAAGGGTGAGACACAGACTTAAATACGCAAGGGAAGGCAGGGGTGATTGGACACAGGTGAAGCACATTAGTGAGGGCCAGATAATTACAATGGAGGGAAACTGGACAAAGACAGGAAGTAAAACAACCATGTGACACACAAGGAAAATGATTACAAAATAAAACAGGAAATAAACAAAAAAGTCCAAACCAAGAGTCCAAACTGTGTCCGTAAGTCCATAAGAAACAGTCCCCTAAGGTCAGACCATGACAGTGATATCATGATCTCAACAATCTCTTCAAACTATATAATATGCAATCTCCAGTTATGCCATTTTTTATCCTTGTGAACGAACTGATTGAAGAACATAAGTGTCACAAGAAAGCATTGGTGTTTGTGTGTCAACTCTTGCTTAGCTTCTGTATCCAGTCTCTGGCTGTAAGTGCTATCTGAAATGATGACTGTATCCTATGAGTATGACAAATTATGAGGGATGAAGGTTGGGACTGCTCAGGAGAGGCTACCATGAAACAGGAGAAAGAAAAAACATTAACAGTAAAGCTACTAGGGATGGGCATTTTCAGGATTATTTTTCATTTTCAAGATTAAAAGTCCATTGCTTAAAAATATACAATACAATGATTAATAATTTACTGTGTTTACAGCCAGAGGTGTCCTGTCAACAGTTTTACAGGAGATTGTTCGCTGCAATACTGCGAGTGGCCACTGGGAAGAATTGGCTGCAAGGCAGAGCGATGGCACCGTGTCAAGTTCTTATAATACATCCATGCATTCGACGCCAGAGGTGCGGCTGAAGATATCCACAAGGTGCTAGCTGAAGGGTTAACACCCAAACTGCTGAAGTCCAACGTACATAAAGCGCTAACTCTGCTTTAGTGTGATTTTTCACTCGACAGAGAACTGATAAAGTCCCAAGGCTTACTCGTTAGCTTGCCAATAGCTCATGGCAGCTCCACAACAGCTGGCTGTTAGATTAGCAGGAAACTCACTCCAGGGTTCAAACTCAAACTTTAACTCAGAATAGCATAACTAACAAAATAATAGGATGTGAAAAGATAAGCAGGCTACGTTTTTACAACTTGAGCACGTTAGGACATCTACACTACAAACAAACGTTTTATGCTGCAGTCAATGTCATCTATCACTGTCTGAAATTTGCATTATGTCCCCTAAAAAGGTTATAGGTGTTTGAATACCAGAAATACCAATTTAATAACCATAAATAAACAACACAATCACCCCTCTATATTAAATTAATAAGGTGGGCTGGGCTTTTTAGAGTACTTCTTACAGTACGTCTTTTTGACTATGTAAACTTTCACCAATTACACAGGGGGAAATCTTACTCAAGTTGTTGTGATAACACTGAAAGAGTCCATGTACTTTGACACTGCATATTTTACACCCACAGGGTATTTTTCTGCCGTGACCACTGACACATCCAATGGTAAAAAATAAAACATAAAATCTTGTCATTCATGTCCTGAAAAAAGGCCCCTGAATATATACACATCTGAACACAACACTGCTGTATTCTTAATATGGAATACGCTATAGCACGACATTATGCACAGACAAGCCAAGAGGCAGTTGGATATATTGAAAGCTGACATCCCCACTCCCAGCTTAGCACATGAAGATAAGAGCTCCTGCCTCCTTTTCATCACAATGAATAAGGTATCGCTGTTCTTGTAAGTAAACAATAACCATGAAGAAATAGTTTTGCTGACTTGAATAGCTAGCTTGCAAATATTTGTCATCCAGCTCATTATGTTTTATGCTAAAAGGATAACACACGAGCTAAAAAGTCAGTCTTCAATATATTTTTATTGCCTCATTGGTTAATTAAACACATCAGTACCTTTTTGGTCACACACAAGAAAGCAATAGTTTCTGTGAAGAGAAATCTTCTACTCTTCCTCATCTATCATATTTGGATATGACACCTCGTCATGTGTCATCACTTATTTAACCAGCAAGCTCTGTTTCTATAAATAATAACTGCTCCCTGTAATATTGCGAAATGACACATTGACTGAAAGTGAGTCACTTCAGTTCACTAATGATCATTTGCAAAAATCAAATCCTCCTCAAACACATGACACCATGTCAAACTTAGTGACAGATTTGTAATGATCATCAGGTTGCTCCTATTATTCATCCACCAACTTTTCTCCCCATGTTTCCTTTTCCTCAGTTGCCTCCCATCTGTAGAGAACTCACTAATTGCCATAATTTGTTTGGCAATTTCTTCCCTTTCCGTTGGTAATTGGCATGAGCTCTCTTTTCGGATAAAATTATGTCTTTCATTTGTATTTCATCCAAGAGTGGCGAGTCATGTGCTTCAGTGATGTTGGCATTTTCCATTTAGAAAATAAAAACCAACCAATTAAGTAGTGAACCGGCTGGCTCATGATGTAGACTACTAAGTTACAAAGAATAAGCTTAAAGCATTTGCTCCCTATGGACTGTAGCTAAGAAATGTAATTAAACTGCATTAACTTGTGACTGTTGTACACATCCCACATCCACATGCAAGTAGTAGGTGAATGTTTAGTTGACTTATGCTTTCAGGTCATTAAATAATGTGCACTGCTGACTCTGTAATATTTGCCATTATAACCGAGTTTTGAAACTTTGCATGAAAATCCCTTTTTGAAACAATTTTTGTTGTTGTTTTCATGATGATTCAGAATTGGGAAAATTGAACCTGAGCCATCTTTTTTTCTGTTTATTCATCCATCCATCCTAGCATCATTTCCTTCCTTTTTCCCGCCTTGTGTGTGTTTCTCTATTCTCATAGACAGTGTGACCTACTTAGCACACCACAGTCTGATTGACTAGACAGCAGCTTCAAACTAACGGAGAGCTTGCCAAAACACTCTCTGCTATCTGACTCGTCTTGATCAAATAGCTTTCAACAATCACACTGAAGTCAAATCTAATTTAAATGTATTTGATATATCTATATAGAAGCATGCTTCAACCCTTCATTCAATAAGCATATGCAGGTGTTATGGAACATTTAATATGATGCAGTTTGAGTTGTTTAAGGCATATCTGAATAGTACTATTGTACTATATAGTCAGCATGCACTTTATTGGGAACACCTGTACATCTCCTTATTAATGCGATTACCCAGTCAACCAATCATGTGGCAGCAGTGCAGCATATAAAATCACACAGATGCAGGTCAGGAGCTTCAGTTAATCTTCACATCAAACATCAGAATGAGGAAAAAATTTGATCTCAGTGACTTTAACACTGGCATGATTGTTGGTGCCAGACAGGCTGAACTGAGTATTTCTGAAAGTGCTGATCTCCTGGGCTTTTCACACACAACGGTCTCTAGAGTTTTTACTCAGAATGATGTCAAAAAGAGTGTCAGCTTCTCTGGAGATGCCTTGTTGATGAGAGGTGAGAGGAGAATGGCCAAGAACACAAATCTGAGGCTGCTGTGGACAAACTGGACCATACAGTCAGTGTTCTGTAAACAAAACAATTAGTTAAAAGAGGCTAAAAGGCTCTGTAACATTTGGTAAGTCCTAACTGTCTGTGATCCACATTATGAGTAGGCTCAAAAATTATTAAAAAGAAAAAAAAAATCTTTCTCAGAAATACAGATTCAAGTTTACACACTCTTCAGGCTGTCATTTATATATTAATAATAATTAAGAATATTTTGAGTGCACTCTCTTTGCTGTTGGACTACGTTGTCTGCAGCTGTTGTGTGTGAACTGTTGTATAGCCTACTGTAATTATTTGAATCTCATCAGACACTTAATTTACGAGTTGATTTGTACTGTCCAAGATACAAAGCCAGCACAATGAATAGAAACGTTAATCTTGTATGTTGAATGCAGAAGTAGAAATCTGCCAGGGACACTTAGTGATGGAATGAACTCCTAAGCAAATATATTATCTTTTGTTTTTCTTTAACCTCAGGCTTACTGTTTATTTTTGTTTTTGTGTGCATATGTGTGCAGATGTGTGTATTTGTGCTTTCTGTTTTTTGGTCTTAAGCTGTTTTGATAAAACGTAAATTGAAAAACTTGGACAGCAGTAGCGTGGCTAGCCCTATGAACAAGTCTGTTGCTGACTGACTGACTGACTGACTGACTGACTGATGAAGTTACACCATTGGTCAGCCGAATGCTGCATGACTGACTAAAAAGGTTATATTTGTCAGCCAGCTGAGCGTTGGAGTTACCCCATTGGTTGTTGCTCTTTCAAAATGATTTGGTGTGAACTCGTTCCATTGTCTGGCAACAGAAACAGAAAAACATGTAAATGAGAACAGTTTTATTAGGAATTCAGCTGTATTAAAATACTGTATATGTGAGCACTGAGAATAGGAGAGAAACAAACAGATGAAAACCTGAAACCAACTTACACTAGGAAAAATACAAATGGCCTATGATGCCATACGCTGTAGTTTTGACCTATACTTGTTTATCCATTTGTGTGTTTACATCAATAGAAATGTAAAAGTTCACTTCTATACTTACTTCCTCATTGTGGTACATGCTAACAGGCTAATCTCAGTTGTAGTCATCAGACTGTAGCAACCTCTAAACCAGTAGGCTTCAGTGAGGCTGGAGACTGTCAGTGTTCGGTGTCTTGACAGCCACGGGCTCAATCTCTGCAATTTCCCAGTGTGTCCATCAACAGTCATGTAGCCTATCCCCAAAAAAAGCCTGGAGCAAAAAACTTGAGACCCAGCTAGTTTGCTGCAAATTGCTGTAGACCACAATGTCATCTGAATGCGAAATTATAAAATTAAATGTAAAGTTTTTTTCGGAGAAAAGGTGACTACCTACTGCGAATCATGTGTGATGCTACATGACAAGTCTGAAGGATGAGAGATGAGATCCCTTTATAAATTCTTTGACAGCTAGCGGCAGCTTTTTCTGACATGTTTGTGTCATTTGGAATCATTTGACATCTGTTGATATGTCACAAGCTTTTACATCTAAGTCTTAAAATTGTTTTGTTCTCTGCCTGGCATATTAGATATGAACTTTCAGTCATAGGCTCTTTCAACCAAACAACCAACTAAGACTTTTAATTTCAATCAGAGACACTTATATAAAGGAACTGACCATTTTCCAGCATTTGTTTTTACAGTGGGATTTGGTTGAAAGACTATTCTCTTTGAGAGAGCTCTCAGCGACTCTGATTAGCTACAAGGATTATGCTGGGAGAATTATTCTCTCCTTAATCAACACATAGGTGAGGTCCAAAAGTCTGAGACCCCTTCCCCAAAGTCCACATATTTACTAGAAATCTTTTTAAGCCTTTTCATCCTCCAGGGCCTGAAACTACACTTCACTGAAACTGCACTTACTAAAGTGGTGAATGATCTTCTGCTTACCATGGATTCAGACTCCATCTCTGTGCTTCTCTTACTCAATCTCAGTTCAGTTTCAATATCACAGATCATAATATATTCCTAGACCGATTGGAAACCAATTTTCCAATGAAATCCAACATCTCTGGCTTGGCCCTCAAATGGTTAAAGTCTTTGTTATCTGAGAGAACACAGCGTGTTCCCTACAATAAGTGAAATATGGAGTACCCCAGGTCTCTTTTCTTGGCCATCTGCTTTTCTCTCACCTTCCCCAAATTATATGCAATCGTGGAATTAATTTACACTGCTATACTAATGCTAAGCTATGTATGCATGTAAAACCCTTCTCAAATGATCAAATTAGAGGCCTACTTGTCTTGTCTACAACTGAGATACTGGTTATTGGCGGGGCCCAACACAGACACCAGTTTGATCACTTAGCAGTAACTCTTGATGACTGTAAACAACCAAGAATGTAGGTGTTACTTGTTGTTTGCTCTAACCCTCTCTTTTGATCACAACATTAAAAACATCACCAAGACCGCCACCTATGTAACAGCTTAAATCTGTCTTTCTGTCCATGTCAGTTTTTGTTTTCTGGTCTGTGTGCTTGTACTAAAATTCTTCAATTGGTTCTTAGCTATAATTTTTACAAAATCCAGAAAATGTCATGTCAGATCAGACTTTAAGCTGCCCCTAATGACATACAAAATCTTAAATGGACATGCTTTATCTCCTAAAACCTTATACTCCACCCCATGCTGTTCGGTTGGAGAATACCGGGCTCCTGTCTGTCTCCAGAATTAAAAAGAAGTCCGCTGGCTGCAGAGCTTTTTCCTATCATGCCCCTTCCTCTGGAACAACCTCCCTGCTGACACCAGACTGTCTGAATCTATTGAGGCATTTAAATCCAAATGTAAAACTCATCTTTATTTCTTAACTTCAAGTCAGTGGCTTTTTCATTGATCACTTCAGGCTTTGTACCTGTTACCATTCTCCCAACAGCAGGTTGGTCTCAGTCTCAAAGAATCCATTAAAACTAGTACGAACAGTGGAGTCCATGTGGTCCTGCAGAGGAGATTACTGTAAACTTTCTGACAACCACAATATCTCTTTCTTTATGTTTGTTTATTCCCTCAAGCACATGAGCGTCATGGCATTGTGCCTCGCTCTTGCTCTCTCTCTTTCTCTCTGTATTTTCAGCTTTCCTGGGACCTCTCCTGGTTGTCAGTGCCTCATTCCAGATGTTTTAGACCTGGATCTTCATCCTTCAGGAGTCCCAGCCTCCTCCTTGTCTCTCTCTTTCTGTGTGTTTGTTTCCTTCACCTAGAAGACGTGCGAATGATGTGCTTGGGTTTCACCTCGTGTGTTTGTCTTTTTGTCTTTCTGTCCTCTGTCCAGGTCTTCATGGTGGAGAGGAGCTCATGTGGCTCAGGTCCTGTCTGTTGGTGGCACCTCAAAGCTGCTCAGTGTCCTTCCAGATCATATTCTTCATTAAAATCTATAATGTTACCATTCTGATTGTCCATACTGTAAACCTGCTATACTGTTCTCTTCTGTACACATGACATCTATTGCATGGAAGAGGGATCCCTCGTCTGTTGCTCTTCCTGAGGTTTCTTCCATATTTGTTCCATTAAAGTTTTTTGGGGGCAGTTTCCTTACATGATTCAACTGTCTAAGGACAGAGGTGGTGTATGATGTACATACTGTTAAGCCCCTTGAGGCAAATTTGGGATTTCAGATATTGGGCTTTGAATGGACTTGACTCCTAATGTAGCTACAGCGTAGTATTTTGCTTTTCTCGCCTTTTATCTCTTACAATTATGTGTGATATAGAAGAAAGCACTACAATTTATAATCTTCTGTTGTGTAATAGTGTATCTGTGTTTGTGCTTGTGCTCTTTCATGTTACCCAAAGATCCGCCACATGGCACAGCCACCTCTCCCTGGACCCAAACCCTCACCCACCATCAAAATCACTGAAATCCCTGTTGACCTCCCCCTGAAACTGACTTTAAATCTATTTATATCTCTTTGTGCAAACACACAGAACTCAGCATGGCCTTGTCACAAAGCCAGCCCCCTGGCATGTCTGTCCCCTATGTCCATTCCCATTGATCCAGTCTAAAAAGCACTCACTCTGTGCAGTAATGCCACAGGAGCTGTAAGTGTGTCTGCTGCCAACACAACAGGGCCGTCTCTGCTCATTTTGGTGCCCTAGGCAAGACATCTGTAGGGGACCCTGAGGGGTCTGATTTTTTTTTAGAATATTCTATAATAAATCTTAATAAATTTATAGTATCTAATACTAAATATAAGCATTCGAATCTGTAGCTTTTGATCTATTTTCACACATATTGTTATTTAAGTCTTGTTTAAAGTTTTATCATAAATAACTGGGAATCCTTTAACTAATGTGACCTGTTTTTCCTCCATTTTATTTGAATCTCCTTTACG
Source organism: Seriola dumerili (assembly GCF_002260705.1). NCBI lineage: Eukaryota > Metazoa > Chordata > Actinopteri > Carangiformes > Carangidae > Seriola > Seriola dumerili. The sequence goes on along the minus strand of NW_019174497.1, from coordinate 8,130,528 downwards.
TAGACGAGGGGTTCTTCTTATTACCTTGTTTCAAGTCTTCTTGCTACCCAGAAATTGTTTTGGGTCCACTATCATGAAGGATGTCTCAGTTCTCTTATTCCTTTTTGTGGGAGCAAGGACCTGAAGGAGGCTTGAGCAAGAACACATAAGACCATCCCTCGCAGAAATCTGTAATCAGTGCAGATGTCATCAGAAACTGAGAGAAAAGGACACTGCATTTCACTCATGGAACTTACTCCTGAGTAACACTGACTGGAGCTGTAGCGCCATTCTCCCTCTTAAGTCAGTGTAGCATCAAAATGATTTTGAAGCTGTTATTTCAATTTGAAATAGTTGCATAATGTTGCTTGAAGACAATTGAAAAGCACCCAGAGAAAACAACAAGTGTAAACATGAGGGTCAGACTGACGGGAGCTGGAGGAGCTGAATGCTAAAATAATGTAAGCTGTTGAATATCTTTGTCCTGGCACTACAAATTATACTTGCACCATTTTAGGATGTAACCTGTTACCTCACATTTTGTTACGTAATACTCTCCCTATTCACCACTACCATTACAAAGACATTCATCCTAGCATTTCTGATTTCTGATTGGCACTTGTATTATAAAAAGTTCTCACACACGTCAAAGCATTGATTGCTTCAAAATGTCACATACAAATCCACCTGGTCTAAACTGTATAATTTTGAGACTCAATGAACTGAATCCTAATGAATTGAATTACTGTGTGTAATACTGAATTCTTTAACCTTTGTTGAAACCTCAGTGCACCGCTTGAGCTCGCTGTGGGCACCCCAGGGTGTCCTTGCAGGTAACAGCTGATGAAACGTGAGCTGTTCCTACAAAAGCTCCAGTTAAAATGTTGTGATTCCTTTCACCTGCATGAGTAAAGTTTTACAGTAATGACTGTGGATGAATTTAATTTTATTGTCTGGTAAAAAGAAATTACATGTTTACATATTATAACTACCCTCCAAGCAACAAGACACTTTCTACATATACAAACACTGATGTTGGGACTCTATAGACATGCTGCTTTGATGTGGATGATGTCGATATTTAATTCAAAAGGAGTATTAATTAATATAAGAAACAGTAAGTATGTAAGATTTTCAAAAATCATAAATTCAAGATGAATAGAATTTGAAAAGGTTGATTTTTTGGAAGACGAAAGCCATTTTGATTATTTACAACTGAAGCAGCTGATAGGTAATATTTTGTAGAGATGCATGACCATCTTGATGTCAAGAAACACACAAAATATAGTTTTTCAGTGTTATCGCTAGATTTTTTTTCTATTCTCGCTTGGAGGTAAAAGCATCTGATACAGCATTCAAACCAAACAATCCAACTCAAGGTCTACTCAACAGCTTTTTTGTGGAGTTTTCAACCATATTGCATGGTATTCATCAGCAGAAAGAAGAAGATGGGTCTGTTGACATGCAAGCTGAGTGGCTGTTAATGATTTGATTTGATATTCTCATCCATATTGGATGAAAAACTTCCCAAGTTTTCAATCATAACACAAGGTCTTCATCATCAAGGATTATTTGTGTGAGATCAAATCAGAATGCTGTTAGAGTGATGCTATAGTTCCATTGTTTTTGTTGGTGTTTTGTTGTCCACATGTGGGGTTGGACTACACAAAAAGCAGAAAATGTATTATATTGCTTTACATGGTTGATGTAGCAAATATAATAGCAAACAATTTCCTGTCTAGCAGACACAGAGCAACATTAGCATTAATCTAGAGTTGGGTTTTTGACAACCAAACAAAGGTAAGTCCAAGATTCAATCTCATTTTAGCTCTGTCTTGATTCTCACTAACTCCTGAGGGGACTACATAGCTAGCATTAGCATTAACAGCTGTTTACTTACCAGTTCTTATCAGTCCTTTACTCACTAAGGGCTGTCTCCAGTGGTGGAAAGCAATGACAATGTTAACTCTTGTCCCTATCACATCTTTTCTTCTACTTAAGTTAGCATGCTAACCAGCTAGCAGCTAGCCATGCTCACTGTTCCAATCTGCCCTGAAGACGTAGCACTGCTCAGAGGGCATATTATGACCTCTTGTTTTGTAAATGCAATGATGGCTTAAGATCTTGTCAAGTGACAATCACCACCACCTGCTACAAGAAAGTGATAGAGACCACATTCACTGGCAGAAACTGGCAAATAGACCCTTTAAACTAGAAGAATGAGCTGAGAGATGCTAAACAAACACTTCACAGAGCTGAGGGGGCCTGCAGAGCTGGACGGTAATTCTCTGTGGGTTCATCACTATTAGTGAAACCTTTCATGTTACACATAATAATTTGTCCCACGGATAACATAAACAAATATTGATAAGTGCAAACTAATATAAAAGATAACCATGACCAGAACAATAATGTTGTATTGTGTGATTTCTGACAAACCATCAATCCCTTTATAGTAAATTATAGAGTCCAAAGCAATCACACTACCCAGTCCAAATACTTGTATCACTATTGCATAGTCAGACACGCACATCACCATCTACCAAATAGCTGCCTATTTTTTCCTCAGGCTGCCTGCCACCTGCTACACATAATACGCGTTGGACTCCCTCCTCTTACCAACCCTGACAACATGGCATTGTATGAGCTGCTGCTCTTGTGCCAATGCAGGGGGGGGGGAGATAATACTCATTTGGAGAGCATAGCGGGGGCGTTGCTTCAGATACAGCTAATCCTCACACCTCATCGCTGAGATGTGGCTGGATGCTGCAGAGCTCACTGCTCCCTCTCTCCTTTTTCTGTCCTTCTCCTCCTCATTCTTGACATTCTGTCCCTTTCCTGCTGTCTAATGTCATCTCTATAAGCTCTCTTCTTCTCCTCCTGCACTTCCCTCTCTCTACTGGGGCATCATCACAAGGGGTGAAAGGGTGGGGCAGGTTTTAGACAGGAGATAATAGAGGATTTAAAAGATAAGATAAGGCTGATTAAAAAGAGAAGCAGAGGATACACCACAGTGGGGAAGAAAAAGATGCTGTACCCTTTACATGTTTACAAGTTTCTCCTATAAAGTGGAAATCTTTGGGTTTTGCTGCTGGGCAAAACAAGCTTTCTGAACAATTCACTTCTGGCTGTGGAAGTTCTTCACTATTTACATACATTGTATAATCTACATAATTTATTGGAAAATAATCAACAGATGAATTGATTGTGAACTCACGTATGTAGCACAGTTGCTGTCCCTGTCATTAACAGGATGATGGCTCCCTGATGTCCTTACCAGGATAAATATTGGGACCCATTTGTTGATCAACTTATTTATCTCTGGCTCATTTTCTAGCTGTCACCTTAAAAATAGGTGTGTGTGGCAAAATGTCTTTGTGAGACAAGCCACCAGGAACATCGCTATAGGTTTTAGAGTGATTTTGGCATTGTGGCCATACTTTCAACACCTGCTGGCCCCCAAAACTCTAGATCTGTTGTATGTCTGGATTTGGAGTGTGTTTCCTTTAATGTTTGTTCTTTCAGTCTTAAATAAGTTTTCATATTTGCAGTGTTTTTGTATTTGGAGTCTGTTTCCATTAGTGAAGCTAAGTTCTTCATGCCTCATTCAGTCACAATTCACTCTCGGTCTCTCTCTCTCTCTCCCTCTCTCTCTCTCTCTCTCTCTCTCTCTCTCTCACCCCACTTCTTGTAATCAGCTGACTTTGGGTGTTTTCAGTGACCAATCAGATCTCATCAATGAGCCAGTCACATTGTCCTGGGGGGTTTCCTAAATTTCACACAGCCTCAACCCCTTTTAAATATGATGACATCACGTTGGGGTCTTATGGCTTAAGACTCACATCTCTCACTCTTCCTCCCTTGTTTTGCACGTGGCAATAAAAGTTTATTCGTTGACTCAGAATGAAGTCGCTCCTGATTGAAATGTTTCTGCTTTCACTCTTGTGTATGCTTTGTCCTCATGGGCCAAGTATAAAGAATGAAATACCGTTATTAATTGTAAAGATGCACACCAGTCCCACACACACACACACACACACACACACACAGAGAATAGAACTAAAAACTAATAAAACTAGACAAGAGCAGTGTTAAACAGGTCAGACTACAGTAGGCTACCTATTTTTAATCTGTTCAGATGATGATCGCAGAGGGAATAAAAGATTTTTTGTCTATGTTTTTCGGGGCCAGTGGGACTTTGTGGCGTCGACCTGATGGCAGTAACTGGAAGCACTGATGGAAGGATTCCTGATTACTGACCAGGTGCACAGTTCAGATAAGGGAGTTTGGGGTGAATCAATTATTTTGCTAGCCTGTGTAGTTATTGGATTATAGTTTTATTTGGTGGTGAGGGTGCTGTACCAGGCTGAAATGTTGAAGGGGAGTATAGATTCATTGTCCTGTAAACCAGGGATAAGATGTCCTTGCTGACATTGCACATGTTCTACCAGCTGGCCTTCGATACTGAGGGGTTGACGGCTGTTGTGAGTCTGGTTTCTCTGGGTTCCCACAGCAAAGCTCCTTGGTCTCGGTAAAGTTGAACTCAAGGGAGCTTTCGTGAAATGTTCAGACCAGGTAGTTTACTGCCTGATGGGATTCAGACAGAGCATAGGTCTGTGAGGTGGGCCACAGACACTGAGATAAATTTGATTAAAAAACATTATAAACAAAATACCCAGAACAACAAATAAAACAAAACTGAGATCAAAATTCAACATGAGCACAGAACTCCTGTATATTTACACCTGGATACAGACAAGAAAACACACAAAAATGTGCAATATATAGCATGCGTACACAACCACAGTGCAGCACCCAGGGCAGACTGGGTCAAGTACCCGTTGTTGTTTTTGTTCCAATTTTTGCATATTTCAATGGGAAATCTAAAGGGTTACAAAAAGGGTTACAGCAAGATGAGATGAGAGGAGAAAAGTAGCATCTGTTGCTATGTAACAGACTTAAGAGTTGATTACCAATGTTGGATTGAGTATTTAGGATGTCCTAACCTGAGGAAGGATGAAGTAAGATAAGATAGGATTCCTAAAAGTAGTTAGGATTTGTTTCTGTCAAACCAAAAATCTTATACTCCTCCTATCTTAACCTAAGACTTAAGATAGGACGTTTTTGTAATGTGGCCCCTGGGCTCTTTCCAGTTTGGATGGAAGCTATCAGTTTTATATAAACCACACTCAGTCCAAAATGAATCATAATGACTGATAAAACTCTAACCTGTTGCTGTTAAGATGTTAAGAAGTTTTGCAACCACTGATGGAGGCCAAAAAGATGGCTGAAACATTCAGATCTGGTTTACATAGTGGGGGTGGGACCAGCTAGACAGTGTTTGCCCAGGCTCTCAATACTTGACTAATCTGATGATTATGTCGCCTAAGATCAGAGCTTCAGGCTTATTATTGTTTCTAGTACCATTGTACCATTGAGTTTGGGAAGAAGCCGCTGATTAGCAATCACTGTGATAGCTATGCTAGCCACATTGGTATCAATGGAAGAAGTGGCTTTGTGGTCTGACAGCAGCGTGGACAGGGAGGGGTCGGCTGTACCAGCAGCGTTACCAGGTGTGTGAGTGCAGTTAGCTCCAGGATTACTACTAAATACAGATAGTGAGGCTGATAGTCGGGGACATTTGCCAATGGGAGAGCTACATTGGGAGCTGGAAGTGGTGGGCAGGGAGGGCTTGTTGGATGATGCTATAATCCAATTGGTTTAAAGAACAGGAGAAAGTAAGGAGGCGGGGTCGTCAGTGACCTTAGCCAGAGCAGCGAAGTGGTTGAGGAGAATTACAGTCATCAAGAAGAAGGGAAACCTTCATCCTGCCCCGCAGCACCAAGATCCAAGATAAGGAGCTCAATGGATTTCAGCTCAGTTTTTATGTCTATGATTACTGATTTACAGAGAGACAGGATCGTCAACAAGCGAAGAAGATTAATTAGGTTTTTCTTCTAGTAACGTTAACTGTTCATTCAGGACACAGACTCACAGTCATTACCAGCAGGATAATGTTGTGTACTGTAGTATGTTGCATGCAGTCAGGTTAATGAGATAATCTGGATGCTGAAAGGAGAGATACATAAAAACTTTGGCAGATGTGTTGAATTGGGCCAGAAAACCGTTGTCAACTTGGTAGCAGCAGTAGTAGTCAGGAAAAACAACCACCATATAACTATTCTCCTTCATATTTTTCCGCCTGTGTCATCAAAGTAAATCAAGAGGTATCTGATTAGTGAGGAGGGATACCTGCAATGACTGCTGGTGAAAGTCGACTCATCTCCAACAGGTAGTTCTGTGATTAGGCAAGCCTACCTTGGTTGGCGGCAAATGGCTGTGCTAGTTGTGAGCAGAGTCCTTTTACGTGACATTACGTTGCAATCACAAGCCAGAGGCACTCTATGTGTAACAGTGTTGATGTTAAAATCTTGACAAAATCATAATAGATGCCAGAAAACACAGAATAGAAGGCAGCTAAACACCGAGCTGTGTCAGGGGTCACACTGGGGAGTATCATCCCCCGTGCTAAAGATTTAGGTAGCCACTGGTAAGCCTACGATAACAAAACCACCTGGGTATATTGAGAGTTGGAGGGTGTATAGACACTGTGTGCAGTCACAGGGGTGATGCTGTCTTCAACCCCAGTCACGATGTTTTGCTTTCTATTTCTACACATTAAATACAGAAACTGTAGCACCTTTGACATGTACTGAAACAAAGAAATGAAAAAAATACTTTTGGAGTTGAGTAATTACTTTTGATTTAGTAATAAATAACTGATATTTTTCAAGTAACTTGCTCACCGATGGTTCCAGGGTATTATGTGACCTGCAACTATTATTGTAGACACTACACAGTCCAGTGCTGTTCCTCGGGGACTGGATTCTGCTAACTAGGGCAATGTTGTTATGGTAAGTACAGTAACTTGTCACTTCACGTCGGCAGTAACTCATCTGGCTAATAGACTCACTCAGACCAACTTTTCTCTGAAACAAGCCAAAAACAAAACAAAACACAGAGCTCTCTGATCTGACAGTTTGGGTGCCTTTGCACATGGAAACTCTTCACAGTGGAAAACATAACCACAACAACTACGGATAACAACAACTTCAATAGAAGTACAATAGTCAACTTTAATTCATTAACTGTGTGGAACCTAACTACTTATTAACTACTTATTCTTTGCAAATCCATGTGCTCTAGATCAAGAGTCACTGGCACAGGCTGTGAAGTGGAGATGATAAAATGTTAATTGCATAGTATGGTGTACTGGTGGCCCTGCTCAGAATAGAAACCCTGCCTGCACAACGTCTCCTCAGTGAGAGAAAGTGATGAAATTATTTGCAGGGCTGACTCAAAGATCCAGTGAATGCAAAGAAGAATAGAATGAAAATGTCAAAATTAAATTACAAATTTAGGTACTTATATGTAGAAAATGAGCGACAGTGAGAGGGTGCAACAGAGGGAGACAGAATAAGCCTAGGGCTCCTCTCAGCATTTTATCGTGTACACAAATGGTTTCCCAACAAATACCAAATGTCAGAGGCCCTTAGAGTAGACAAAAGCCAGAGGCAGCATTAGTGTCTTGTATGTCAGCTTCCTGGACGCTTCCCCTCAGTCTGCCCTTTGCTTCAGCTAAACCTTTGGCTGAGACTGCCCACCAGGACCCACAGACAGATGTAATGAAAGGCCTGTAATAGATCTGCCTGCAGAGAAGGGTAATCAGACAGTAATGGTTAGATCCAGCCACAAACAGTTCACACTGTTCAGATTTCTCACCATAAAATATTACCCTACGAGTGAGACTGATTGATTTGTGCCCCCGTGAGAAGAAGAAGGAGAAACATTTCAAAACACAGTTACAAAGTGCAACGGGTAACTAGTGAATGGTGGCAAGGATTGGTGTGATATGGCTGCTTCTACTAGAATGTGCCACTAGATGTCGCACCAGCTCAGTGAAAGTGGCCACTAAACACAAACAAAGTCACCCTGTGTACACGAGAGCCGACAAAAGATCAATCCAACCACAACCATTAGCCCACGCTAGCATTGCTGTGATACGCTCCACAGCAACGCTGACAGTTAGCTAGCTAGCGGTAGCAACGTTTGCGAAACAAACTGATGATACGGTTAACAACAAGTTATCTAACGTTAACATGTCTTTTGTAGCCGGTCACTAAAACAGATATGTAAACATTACGTAACCACCAAGTTACTTACTCATGGAGACGAAGAGGAGACAGTTCTGAGTCAAGCTGGAGCCTTTATGAACGTGGGTAGGACTAATGGTTTAACACATTCACACAGACGTGCACTAACACGCACGTGCCACCATCCTGGATACCAAAAGAAAGAACAGGTAAGCTTGGATTGGGGGTGTGACTTCGTTCTCTGCTCAGGATGATTTGGCCAAGCCACTCTATGTGTTCCCTCGTGTGTCATTGTGTTGGGTCAGTTTGTTTAGTTAACCCCTTATTTAGTTGGTATCTTGAGTATAGTTATGTTTTGTTGACCTGTTTAGTTGTTACACTCTTGTTTTGTTTCTTTTGGGTAAATAAACACCCTGTTTTTTTTTAACAATTTCTGTGTTTTTGTTGCCTCATTGCTTGGTCTCTCACAATCATTCTTTGTAAATGCAAACTACAGGGGATCCAATATTGGGCTCTAAGTAAAGAAACAATATAAGACATGACATTTCTTTTTATTGAAGTTAAAACTGCAGGCAGATAGTCATTTTTATCCACAGGACGAGGTTTCTTTGGGACTGGTGTGATTACAGTTTTTTTCCAGAGTGCAGGGACAGTGTGTGTGTGCAGTGATCGCAGGAAAACAGGACTCGGTGATGGTGGTGGTGACATCTGCGGTAGTAACACCTTCTTGCTTTCCAAATGCTTTCAGGGTCATGTATTGTAAACAGTCCTGATGAGAGAAGACCTGGAATGTGTGCTGATCAAAAGCCCTGATGAGTCCTGATGATGATTTGCATTCAGAGGGAGGAAGCAATTGACCCAATAGGCAGGGCAGGGTTTGCTTTGTGCTGGAAGTAAGGTATGATATGGTAACACCCATAAAAGTCTCTTTGGTCCTACATGGGTCATTTATGCTTAGCAGGATCTCTTTGGGTTTCTTTGGTTTGACTAATTCTGACAAACAAGACAGGTAGAAAAAGATCAAATGTTTGTCTCAAAAATGAAGACCTCAACCAGTATGTTTTTGAGAGACATGAAGAATCAGAAGACACAGGACACAAGTCACAACATCTTCATTGCACAGTAATGTTAATACTTTGTGTGCAGTCCTCGCTCTGTCAGCCCAATCCCATATCAGGATCAATAATTACAGCCCAGAGGCAACATCAATATTTTCATCACCAGTGACCTATCGCCTATCTCTGCCCACCATCTGACCCACATTTAACACTTCAGCACACAGCTAGGACTGGGCCACCCTCACATGTGTTGTTAGACTAATGCCTTTTCCACATAAATCCATGTATGACCAGTTACAGCAGCCTGCTGGTTGTCTGTAAATACTCACACCAGCAACAAACAGGGTTCTGCTGGGTTGTTGTCTGCATTTAGCATCTGTTAGCTTGAGCATGTGAGACTGCTAATAGTGTGTGGAGGACAAAGTGACTCTGGTAGAGTCCAGCCTCCAAAGTGTATGGTACTTAGCATGTTAAGAGCTGAGGTTGGCAAACCTAGCTCCAGTTGTAAGCACAATGGTGCAGATGGCCTCAGCTGAATCAGGGGAAACCTGATGGAGCTCCATCCATGGAGCTGGGCAGCGAGCCGCTGAGATGACCCTTTACTTTCTCACCTAGAAAAATAATAAAACTTAATTAAGTGATACAATAACAGTCAAAAGATTATAAATAGTAGTAATAATAATGCAAATGTGCAAAACGTTCAGTGTGAGGTAAAATCGCCAGTTCTCTCTAACATTAGCATAAAGCAGGTCCAGGGTCCTGTCTCCTGCAGTCCTCGAGTGAAAGTGAGGAGAGTTTTTTCCAGTTGAAGTCCCTGGAGATCATGAAGGAAGCAGAGTTTAGTGTCTTTATTTAACAGAATGGATGAGGTCACACATGGTTGCTGGCTTACAGGTGGATGTAAACAACATGTATGGACATGTATGGATAGCCCCACGGCTAACAGTTCAATGTCTCTGCTGCAGAAATTTAAAAGAAGCTCAAAGGTCCCATATAGTCTAAATGTAGACGTCCATGTGTTGTTTGATTATAAAGTAGGTCTAGGTTCTATATTTATACTGTGAAAGTATCAAAGCCTCAGTCCACAGAGAAATGCACACAGCCTGTATTCAGAAACTGAGCTTTAAAACCAGCCGTCAGGACTTCTGCAACTTTGTGATGTCACACCAAAGCAGTCGCCACCCTCGACCATGCTCCAAGTCCCTCCCACCTGGACCCACCATTAAACCCTGCAGGATTTGGTTTCTCTGAATGTTTACCTGACATCCGCTATATTTTTATTAGATCATTGAGAAAACAGTCAGCCAACTGGAAGAGAGGCTCAGAGCCTCCTCTCTTCTGATTGGCTCACCGACCTGTTGTTACTACTGAGAGAAGCCTGAGAAAGGAGATGTAAAACTACATTGAGATGGTTTTTGGTTCTTAAAACCACAAAATATCTTCTTATGGATCAACACTTCAGATAAAACACAGAAGAAGTGTCAAATATGGAGCTTTAAATAATGGGACAAAAGAAGAAGAAAGCTAAAAAGTTGGTAAAATAAGAAAATGAGCAGGAGCAACTGCAACAGGCTGCATGCATGCTGGTGCATGCACCCAAAACACTTTTCAAGAGACATTTCACTTTTAAAACCCATTACACAGGCGCACACAGACACACACACACACACACACACACACACACATAATGCTTCAGTGTTTTGATGGTGCAGTGATTCAGATAGTGATTACTATAAATCCCAACTATGAAGGCAGCAACACAAGTGAGTCATTAAGAAGTGAGTCAGCTTTAACATTGGTCTGACACTTACCATTATCAACATTAACATAATAAAACAGTTATTGTCAGTGAGGTCTGTGAAATTTGAAGGGACAGTGTGTGGAATTTGAAATGTTCACACGTTCGTATCTGAATGTCACCTCTGGATAACGAGCAGTTCCACTAGAGGCAAGCTAATGATATCAGCTGCTAAAGGCCAAAACAGTCTCACACATATACTGTACACTCAGAGTGCGACAAAACAATACCAGCAACACAATAACAGACTGGCAGTGAAAACCAGTATAGTGAAGATCGTTGGTTATCTCTTTTGGCGGTTAGACTGTCGGACCTGTTGATTTCAATCAGAATAGTTTGAGAATAGCTTGTCGTGGTGAACAGGTGTACTGCTGAGTGTCTTTCAGTCAGTGTTGTTGAGTATTAAATTGTGATAACTGTTCCCCCTTTGTTACAACCTGTTTGAAATGCTGTATATCTTTTATTTTGCCACATTACATAATGCTTCAGTGTTTGGATGCTGCAGTGATTCAGGCGGTGATTACTGTAAATCACAACTACAGTATGAAGGCAGCAGCGCAAGTGACTCATTCTCATTAAGAAGTGAGTCAGTTTTAACACGGGTCTGACGATTACCACTATCAGTATTACATTATATTATATATCATAGCACTTGTTGTTCAAAGCTTTGTGACTTTTGAAGTTAAAAGCATTGAACAAGTGCGCATGGATATGTTATAGGCTAATATACTCATGCAAGTGCGTCCCAGCCAGGTTCATCACTTTTTTGTGTCCCCTGGAAAGACTTCTGTTGTCGTCAGTATTTGTAGAACGTGTGGTCAAATTTCTGTTTTATTAACTCATTTGTGTTTTTGTCTGTTTGCATGTGTTTTCTTAAGTTGCAGTGCATCGAGCTCTCAGGGCCACCATAGCATTAACATAATAACTTACTGACAATAACATAACAGTTATTGTCAGTAAGTTTCCTCACTTTTTGTGGAGCTTTGTGGATCAAACATCACAATGAGTTAGTCCGTGCACCATGGACTCCTTTTTGTACTAAAACTAGGAGTTGCCGTGAGCCATGGTGTGGAGTGATGATGTCACTTTTTGGTTCTGAGTTGAGTTGTTCTGGCATTACGAGGCGACCAACACCTCACTAAGACACTTTATGTTGGTTTTTGCTTTAATTTGTCCCCTAATGCAACACGCAAGTGTTTTGGGTTGTTTTGTTTTTTTTTTTAGATAAAAATTAATTTTTAGTTCTTTTATGTCACACCACAGGACATTATGTCACACTTAAGGACAGTAGGACAATACTAATTATATTCATTTCTATCTTGTGTGACACTGAAAATGCTATATCTATATAAATAGCATTTTAACTTTTCACAAGGCGGCTATTTCTGTAATATTTTTTAATGTGACAGTAGGGCCTACTAGGCAATTTAGAAATGGCTGAGTTGACCTGCTTTATGGAAGTTTTAATACAGAATTATATTTACAAAAGCAAAAAAGTTCAGCTGCCACCCACCACTACTAATGCTTAGTTCACACTACGATTTGCCAAGGACATTGGTCAATTTCTATTTGTGAAATTTTCAAAGACACATTCCAAGAGACTCGCTGACACATCGCAGATGCCCAAAAGGTATTTAGCAGATTAAATATCAGGGAGTCCAAATCCATTAGTGTGACCAGTGTTGTGACCTGCTAGTGACTGGCACTGAGCTACAGCCAATGAGAGCACCACACATGAGATGAGAGGATACCTGGGGTAGGAGTTGTATAACATCAATCTCTGCTGCCCGCATATCCCAATCCATTCTTATCCACATTATTTTATTTTATTCCTTGTTTTTTCGCTGAAAATCAGTGCACAAGAACGCCCGCTTCTTGTGAACACTCATTTTGGAAGAAAAAAAATCCTGTCTCATGCATGGTGTTCATCATTCCCTGTGTCATTTATCATGTGTTTTCGTGACAAAATGTAGTTTGGAGACCAGACAGACTTGGGGGATTCCTCCTGGTGAAAGATCTTGTAATCTGTGACCCCTTGTCACTGATCAGTCATGCAGTGTGTAAACCACAATGATTTTATAAGACAGGTTGAGTATTGTGAACAGTAATGCAAACTGATGACTTTGAAAGTCATGTGGTGTGTACGTGGCATAACCTGCCTAAATATCCTAAGGCAGAAAAAATAAACAACTCTTTACAGTTGTGAATCTGTCACCAGCACGTTTGGCATCTTTACTTTGCTATATGATAAAAAAACAGTTAATCAAAGTCTCAAGAGTTAAATATTCCTAGATCAACTGCATGCTCATCAGAAATCAAGTTTCTGCACAATCAATGAAAGAAGAAAACACATTTATAATGTATACTGTACGTTGTCCATGGGCAAAGAAAACACAAGTCAGTCAGAGTCTGCTGCTGCTCTGAAGCCCTGACCAGAGTCTGAGCAGCGTCTGTCATCTGTTAACTGCAGGTCGGGGTCAGGGCTGTACATCTGTGATCTTCCTCTTGCGGTAGTTGAGAACCAGACTGGAGGCAGTGAGCTGTGTGGCCTGACCCTTCTCCCAGCTCTGGAAACCATTGAGTCCACTTTGTCCGGACCTGAACAGACCTTTCTCCAGACAGTCCAGACGCTCCACCAGTGCAGATGTGTCCTCATTGTAGGCATTCTGGGAAGAGTCCATTGTCCGTCTGAACCGGCCAATGAATGTCTGATGAAAGACAATATGAAGAGTTTCAGAACCAATAGAAAAATAATAAGGTACTGCAGTTAAGGTATTTTATATTAATGGGTTTTTTTAATCATTTTTTGAACCAGCCTTTGACATAAAATTTTATGTTAAACTTGACATATGTATAATTTCATGTGAATAGCTTTAAGATCTTTACAAAAACTGAACTGGCCCCTGTTAAGTTACACGGAGTTCTAACATTTGACAGTAAATAAAGCTTGTTTTTAATTTATAAAGCTGCTATCAGATGAAATTCCTGATTTCCACCTTGATATTTTTGGTTCTTTAGTCTGAGCACAGAGCCTGGGCCACTGCCTGTGCAGCACAGTGTGTATATATATATATGTATATATATATATATATATAATATCAACACTGACATCCACATATTGATTTTCTTTTTTTTTTTACCATTTCAAATCAGTAAAATCTTATTGTGGAACTGTTTGCCATGCATTGATTCACTTAGCCCCTCCTTGCCCCGCTCTCTCTCTCTCTCTCTTTTCTCACAAACACACTGACAACAGACTCGTCTGTCACACTGGGACTGGGCATCAGGAGCACCTGGAGAAATCCCGCCACATCAGTGCACCTGTGGACCGTCACAAAATCCATAAAGCTTTTACCGGCCCTGTCTGTGCACCTCACAGCCCAGACCCAAGTCAGCAAGGGTCATTATTATTTTGACATAGTGAAGCCTACACCCCCCCCAGACACTAGCTGAGGTAATGGGGATGATGTCCATAAATATATCCAAAAATCCAAATGTACCACTTAAAGTTTGTGAAAACCTCGTGGAGTGTAAAGGTATGAAAGTGTGCAACAACCCTGTGTTATGACATTAGAGTCAATCTGCCTGGTAACAGCTGCACCACACAAACTGTATTCTGACATATTCTCTGATCTGAGTGCACCCCCTAGTTGTAATGTATGAAATGACACTGCTGTGACTGTTATTAAATCTGTTAAGTGTCTGTTGATCTGTGAGAATGTGTGGTGAAGACTGGGGGCTGTTGTACAGTGCAACATGTATTCATATTCAATTTAACCACACATGTATTGATACGTTGAAAGCAACCCAGAGAAATGTTTTAAGGTCTGTGAGCTTGTACAGTTCTTTCTGTCTCATGCACTCATGTAGTCATTTCTCACTATGATATACTTATTTGTTCATTTTAAAATTTATTGTCTTTAGCAGAGTCTAAGCACACTTAATAATTCCTCTCCTGCAGGTGTGTCTCACCTCCCAGAGGTCGTAAATATACGCTGCTTTCATAAATCTATTAAGGGGTTTGCAGAGACATGCCGTGTCCTTGATGAAGGAAATAAATCTTTCTAAATAATGTGTAAATAATGTGTGTAACAAGGACCCCTGTCTGATTTAAATATTTATTATTTGTTAATGGTTGTCCAGCGTAGACCTGGACACAATTATAAATAGTTTCACACCAGTATCAGTGGTGAGGTTTGATATTTAATACCAGCACTTTTTTGGACCTTCTCACATTAAATTAACCCCTCTGTGGTATAGTTGTGTTCACCTGCAGCAGCGTCTGCGCAATATCTGGATTCTCTGGGCTATCAAAGTGTAGCATCTGGGATCCCAGGCTGTAGTAGTAGGGCCCCATCTTATGCAGATCCACCACGTTTGGGTCAGCGTTGAACACGGTCCTCCAGCCCTGTCTGTACACTTTAGGAAGCTCCACTGACACCACCCTCCTCTTTCTCTCATACAGACCCTTGGACAACCACAGAGGAAGCTCCATCTTTGTACCCTGACATAAAGGAAACAGACTTCAGAGTTACTGTCATGGTCCGTGCACTCTAGAGTCCATACTGCAAATATGTGTGTTGCTGCAGGCACAGGTTTGAATGGCCTGTGTCCCATGATCATGTAAAAAAAAAAAAAAAAAAAAAAAAAAAAAAAAAATTGAAAGAAATAATTATTATTTTATTTAAAGGTAGGTGAGCCAGCATGCACAATACCAGGATCCTGGCACTTAAGCAGTTTCATGGAATCTAAAATCTTCTTCTATCCTTCTATTGTTTGTGATATTTCTTTAACTAGATTATTTTAAATTCGTTTCATACAGAAAATCTATTTCAATCTAAACTGAACTGTTTTGTGCATCCCCATCCAGTTACTGACCACAAAACAAAACTTCATTATGATCAATGTCTGATTTTCACAGGTAGGTTGTATTATCTCTATTATGTCGACCTGCGACTTAACGTTGTTGAAGTTTAATTTTTATTGACTCAAAAGCTGTTCGGTAAATTATAAATATGCCGGATTTTATTCTTAAATTGTAAAACTTCCGCATATGTAACTCTACCAATACAAAGAGGAAAGAATAAACAGCAAAACATTGAATCGAGTTTAGCGTACGTTTCTTTACACAACAAAAGCATTTATATCTGAGTTACTGTTTGGTATAGTCCTGATATTTTCAGAAAAAATACATTCACAATATCTTAACTGACACTGTGTTTAGTACATTTGCCTCAATAACGTTACCGACCTCCGCTATGTCCTGAGTGTCACTAGACTTCTCCAGGAATCCAAGACGTGGGAAACTGCATTCTGTCCGGATGGGAAGTCTGTCATGAGAGAGCAAAATATCGTCGAGAGACAGGAAATTCTCCTCCATCCCAACCCCAGGCTGTACGGGAAGATACGACTGTGTATCCATTTCTGCTTAAATTGGAACAACAGCAGCAAATACACCGAATATATACTACAAATATTGAGCATAAACTTCTCGTTGTGTTTTTCTTCTTCCTCCTATCCCTTTTGGCGCCAGGACATGTGGACCAATCAGAGCACTGCTGTGAGGTCTACGTCTAGACCAGAGCAATCGAGTCAATCTGATCGAACGGAGTAAAAAAGGGTATCTGTTCTCCACACCTATGATGGTTTTTTTTCTGCTTCATATTGTAATAATTACTGTTTGGTTACGTTTTTTTTTTTTTTTTTTTTTTTTTTTATTTTTTTTTTTTTTTTTTTTTTTTTTTGGGGTGGTTTTTTTTTTTTTTTTTTTTAATTTATTTATTTATTTTTTTTATTCTGTGGTCAGTTGTTTTTTAAAAGCTAAATATTAAATTTAACAAAATCTAAAATATATTATCTGCATTAGGGAAATATAATACCCTGACAACACTGCAATCATTTCAATGACAGTGAAATTAAAATCAAAATTAAATTCCCCCCCCCCAAAAAAAGTCAGTTGCAATTACGATTTTAGCCATTAGAGGTCAGAATATTACCATTATACATTTTAAGTCCCATTTGTCCGTTTTGAAAATGTTTACCAGTAATAAAGGTAGAATTAGTATAGTATTAGTTTTAGTATTAGTATTATTGTTAGTATCATACAGAAATGAGATGTTCTGGACAATGACAAGTACTTCAAATAAGCACAGGAAAGTCCTTGCCTGAATTTATATTAATTTAAAATTAGCAAATTAGCATACTACATATTGCTCTTTTACTCTATCCCTCTCTCTGTCTGTCCTGATCACATTTATCAGTCGATGACAACCTGTTAGGGTTCCATCCGTTTACAAATCTAGACAACAGGAAGAACAGGTCAGTCATCTTTCTTATTTTGACATTTTTTAATATTATAGATTATTATATGTCATTATATATATTATATCTATATATTATATAGATTGCATATTAAGGTCATCAGATATGTTAGTCGCTGCCCTCAAAAGGTAGGCAGCCATTCACATCCATGGAGAGTAAAATAAGACATGAACTAAAAGGGGTCCTTCATGTTAAATGAAGGTACTGTATTCATGTAGCTGTGTGTCTGAGGCGAGTGGACAAGCAGGCAGTTCAGTGGGGTTACTGTCAACTGCAGCAGCAGCCTGAAGCACACGTCATTCCTAAAAGAGATCATCCCCCTCTATTAGTCGTGCACCATGATACACTTGGAACATTGTGTGCCACACAACAGGCAATGAGGTTAGCAGTTATCATTATTATTTGGCTTCTCATGGCCCACTGTTATGCACCATGATCCTGCTCAAGTTAACACTGCCCTCTGCCTCAAACCCTCCATGTGTCATGGCCTTAATAAGGAACAGGGATGATCTCAGCACTAAAAGGATTGTAACACTTTATTTGAAGTGGTGCTCATGAGGTGTCATATACATATTATGATCACAAGTGCTTTAATATTAGATGTGATATAATAAGGAAAAAACTCTTCTGGGATTGAATACTTTCTGCTGAAAACAATTTCATACCACATTCAGACTTCGCTAAAGCCGCATTAGACATCGTCACATGATGACTGCTCTGAAGGCAGCAAGAGGCAACTGTTTAACAAAATGTGAAATTAAATTCCCACAATTTCAAAGTCAAGTCACAAAGCATATGTTTACCAAAAGAGTGTGGGATGCTTCATGAAGGATAACAAAAAAATTGATTTAAAAATAAAAACTTTCAACTCCTCAGAGTCAACTCATCACTCTTTCTGCAGAGATATGACCATGTCCTGACGCAAGAACTTCATTTGTTAAGAGTGTGTGATTTTGTTTCTTAAGAACTGTAGTATTTTTAAATGCTAATTGCAGCTTTAATTTATGGCATCGTACACTCTAATGCTAATTGTTTTCTGTGTGTAATTATTAATCAATTTTTTGGTGACTTGATGGGAGTGGAACAAACTAAACACCACCACCTCAACATATTATTACCTTCTTGAGTTTTATGGCTAACGAACGTGTTAGCAAACAGTTGCCTATGTACACATCAGTCAGACACAGAGCAATATCAGCAAGCATTTGGGGTCATTTGTTTGTTGTCCAATATTCAGTCTCCTTTTAGCTCAGTTTTCAGTTAGCTCCTGATAGAAGTATGTGCTAAAGAGACAATGTTCACCAGCAGTCTAACTTTGTCTTCTGGGAAGTGCTGGGCAAGTAGCGTAGACTGGGTTTACAGTGTACATAAACTTTCTTGCTATAAAAAGGAGCCTGCTGCTGTTGATGAAAGTGATGAGAGTGAACAGAAAACAAAGGTTTCAGCCTGTAAAACCAAAACAAAACGCAAGCTACAGTGATGAAGCTGCTGCAGAAACTCAGTCAGTTGATGATTCTTTGTGGGTTCAACACTACATTGTTAATATAAGAATACAAATTAGTGCAGCTTCAATATCTGGCTCTTCAGTCACTAAATACTCCACTATGTTCACCAGCTGCTTACGAACTCTGTCTTTTGGCGGGAAAACAAAAACATTGAGCTTAATAAGTCTAAAACACTACATAGCGCAGAGGGGGGCGGCAGAGCTTGGTGATTATTCACTCTGGGTTTGTCACTATGAGAAACCCTTTTCACATCCCACTTCACTGGATCACATAACTTTTACTAGTGCAGCTTTAAGCTAACTGTGGTGCATACATACATATGTTTACAGACCTTATAATTCCTGCTAATGTACATTTTAAGTGAAGATTATGGAAAGACTCTTATGATAAGGACCCCAATGCACTGTGCTGACTTCATCATTCATCTTTTACAGAAAATGGTAATCCTCATGACTGGTTCAGAGAACAGAGCAGCCCATGTTGTGTAAATGGTTAACTCCCAACTTACCACATTTTAGGCAGTTTTCTGCAGCTGTCAGCTTCAGAGCTCTACAGAGGCCCCTTTGAGAGTAGACTGCATTCAGTTACTTCCTGGTATTAACACCTATAAAGGTGACTATATAGCTATAAAAGCAAGGGGGGCCAACTTCTCCACCCATCAAAATTTAAGTTTAGCGCAAAGTTATACCTCAGGACTTAGAATGATTGATAGATGAAAATGATCAAAATATAGTAGGCTGCCAGATGCCCAGATAGTTCTCCACGGACACATACAGTGGTACACACACACACACACACACACACACACACACTTCCACGCATATAAAACTTGGGGTGTGAGGCTGTTAGAAGTTCTGATCAGTGATTTCCTGTCAAAGTCTTGTAGAAGTAAGTCCAACTCTTACACAGCAATTTCCAACAGTGAAACAGGAGTCAAGGGTGTAAGAGGTGGGGTCAACGTGTTTTTTTTGCAAGTGGTTCAACATTGTTTATCATAAAGGTAGCCATACGTAGACAAAGTGATGTCAAACTAGGATATTTCCTTAAGCTACAATGGAGTTTGATAACAGATGGTATTATTACCAATGTTCAACCATAATTCAAGTAGAAATTAGTCGATGAAAAGTAAAACAGACCAATGTAGTATGCCTTCAGTAGCTTCAATAGACCAGAATGCACTGCAGCCACAAAACATATTAATAAGTAGGCATTAGAAAATGTTTGTTTCCTAAATAAAATCACAACTCCTGAGGTGTATTTTGGTACAAAATATCTAATAACCTATCACAAACCTCTGATGTGTGCAGCAGTGAAGAGTGAAACAGTGAAAGCTGGATTTTGTAGAGAATGCATAAAAGACTCAGCAGTTTAAAGTCCACTTCCAAATTGTGGTTAAATTTGAGATGATATCAGCAACTGTGTCCCTTTGTCCCAAAACATTTTGAATTCACTGCAGCTCTAATTTTTACTTCCCTGGCTTCTTCTCCATAGAAATGGTAGCTAAGACTCATGGGTATTGTAGTGTTTAGATCCATCCACCATGCCAAAAAAACAATAATGACTAATTGAAACAGGATCACACAAACCCTGTTTAGAAAAAGTGGATACATCACATTTGATCATAAAATAACTCATGGGGTGTGTTAAACATTTCTGAGTGATGTGTGAGTAAAAGATGATTCAACGGTGGATTTTTCATTGAAGACCAACTGTAGCCTGATGTCCCGTTAATATACAGGTATGATCGCATTGTATGTCTATAGGCTAATAGTAATGTCAGCATTAAAGTTCCCATATAGTCTAAAGGTAGATGTCCATGTGTTGTTTGATTATAAAGCAGGTCTAGGTTCTATACTAAGATTGGAAAAGTATCAAAGCCTCAGTCCACAGAGAAATGCACACAGCCTGTATTCAGAAACTGAGCCTTAAAACCAGCTGTCAGGACTTCTGGAACTTTGTGATGTCACAACAAAGCAGTCACCATCCTCGGCCATGCCCCAAGCCCCGCCCATCTGGACCCAGCATCCAACCCTGCAGGATTTGGTTTCTCTGAATGTTTACCTGAAATCTGCTATATTTTTTATTGAATCACTCAGAAAATAGTGAGCCAATCAGAAGAGAGGCTCAGAGCCTCCTCTCTTCTGATTGGCTCACCAACCTGTTGCCACTAGAGCTTCAGAGAGAAGCCTGAGAGAGGAGATGTAAAACTACACTGAGATGGTTTTTAGTTCTTAAAACCACAAATATATCTTCTTATGGATCAACACTTCAAATAAAACACTGGAAAAGTGTGAAATATGGAGCTTTAAGATGGGAAGCTGAGTGTTGTTCTGTTGTGTAAGTTGTATCTGGATCACAGAATCAAAGTTCAAAACAGAGTGTCATCTAGCACAATTTATTCCACCATTTGTTTACAGTAGCTTTTTGTAAATGCAGTTTGTTTGTATGATTTGGTTTGTAGTAGTCTTCATAAATCAGCTCTGGCATTCTGAAGAGTGAGTAACACCTCACATGACTGGAATATTAAACAAATATTGTTAAATATGAACAAATGAATAAATAAGCCCCGTTCAGTGGATCCACAGTGGGACTACAGAGTCCGTTTTCAGGTCTGAGTGGCTCACGTCTCCAGTCGAAGTTAACCAGACCTACTCTAGCAGAAACACAATGTGGGGAACCGACAGTAGCATGAGTCTCACACTCAAGCACACATGCACAAACAGTCATATGCACGGAGATATACACACACACACACACACACACACACACACACACACACACATACGCACACACACACAGGCACACATACTCTCACACTCAAGGCTCTCACTAGAAAATGACCAATTGTGATCACATGAAAAAATCTGGCAGATCTAAAAAGAAAGAACTGAGAGAGGTTACATGTATAATTTACAATATGTCATGTCGCTTCTTTGTAGCTGTAAACATCAGCAAAGTAAAGGGAGGACTGCCAGTCGCACACACAGGGAACATGGACATCTACACTGTAAACATTTCAATACATAGACACACAGCACTGTCTCAGTGGGCCCTCTACACTGACCTTTCATGCTGCTTTCAACACACAACACACCACACACACACACACACACACACACACACCACACACACACGCGCACACACACACACACACACACACACAGTCACTATGCTTCAGCAAAAGCTATTTTGTCACCGTTCCGAGGTCTCTTGAACACACACACACACTCACACACACACACACACACACACTCACACACACACACACAGACACACACACACATGGTGTACATACACATACAGGATGAAGCCTGACACTGGAGCATCCCTAACGTACATGTTACACAGTAGGAGCGTAAACAACATTGCTGGCCTCTTCGTCCCTCCCAATCAGAACTGAGTGTGCTCAGACTACTCCTCCATCCCCAGTCCGTCTTCAGGTTCCCCCCTCTATTTTGTACATACAAGACAAGCTGACATCCCAGGTTTTTTTTTTTTATGCTAAACCCTCCCTGCCTGCCCAGGTGTGCATAAACCCGATCTAAGGTTTTGATGTAATTCTTATGAGTCAAATTGGCGAGGAAGGACACAGAACTGAGGCAGGAACTATGAGAGAGAAGCACACCGGGACCGAGTCTTTTATGTGAGGATGTCACTGAGTCGGAGTCCTGTTGTGAAATGAGAGGCCCACTGAATATTGTACAAGACTGTTTCTCATAGCAAGCTTCTGCAACTCAACAATCCTCCATTTGTCCTCTCTTCCAATCTTCGTCTTCTTTTTCTTCTTCTTCTTCTTCTTCCATCCTCTTCCCTCCTGCCCCCTCCCTGCTCTGTTCCCTCTCCTCTCCCCAGTTAAGGCCATGGGAGGGTTGGACACAAATGACCGACAGGTTTGGATCCAGATACAAGATGGAAGGCCAGCTGCTGGAGACCTGTAAGGACCTGAGCACCTCAGAGAGGCAACTGGCCACGGCTGATTTGGAAGGGGAGTTGAGGCCTGATGAAGCCCTTTCAGGGATTCTGTTTGCCAGGATATGTGAGGGGGGGGAGGAAGGAATGTGGATTTTTAAAGCAGTCTTCTCAGCAGATGTAAAATGGTGGGCTCGGGAGGGGCCCTTTAATGTACAATGGTTTGACGGTCACGTTTTTTTTGGTTCAGTTCACAAGGAATAATTATCTTGGTTAGGATGATGGATTCTGTCAGGATAAGTATGTGTTGATCGCTTTGATTGTTTCATCGGATTTGGTTGCGTCTGTGTCCAGATATCCATGGCAGGACCACGAGATGTTCTGCAGACAAAGAGTGAGGAAGGGACAGACACAGAGAGAGAGACAGGGAGTCTTTTAGTTAAATGTGGTTCATTAAGCAACATATTCATGGATGAAAATGATTTCAGTGGCTCAGATGATAATAATTTGTGCAATTTCATAAACACACTCTGTATATAAGAGTAAACCATAGAAAAACAGAGAGTGTATGGATGTGACTTTTTCTACCAATATTTGTGTTCAAGAGAAGACATTCAGATTATTTCATCTTTAACCCTGATATTATTCTAGGATTTGTCATTGTTAGCCATGCTAGCATTTGAACTCTATGTGTAATGTGCATTGGTCAGCTACCACTTTGGTACAGACTGAAACATCTCAAAAAATACTGGATTACCATGAAATTCAGTACAGACATTCATGGTTCCCAAAGGATGTAGTGGATGCTGACTTGATCCCTTTCATCTCCAGCCTTCATGAGGTTAACATTTATGTGTTTTAGTATAATTCATACTAAATCCCACTGAGCAGCTACTGGATGGATTGTCATGGAATTTTCTTAATGACTTTGGTGAACCTCCAGGTGACTTTTCTCCCAGCACGACTAGGTCAGAAATTTCACTTAACCAGTGTAATATGTCAAAATCTACTGGCTGAATGTTTGCCAGAGGATGTATCATTTCCCCCATTTTCTTTTGTAATGTGTCAACAACTATTAGATGGATTGCAATTAAATTTGGTGCGGGCATTCATTCCCATCAGGATGAATCCAAATGACTTTGGTGATCCTATGACTTAATCTGGTGCCGTCATCAGGTCAACATATTAATTTCTTCAACACTTTAGTTTATGAACCTTCACCTGAAAGACTAATGACATTCCCATCAGTCAAACATGCCCGCTTGACATCATCATGTTTCCATTGTCACTGAGAACATGTTAACAAACTAAAATTAGCATTTAGCTCAGAGCACTTGTGTGTCTAAGTACAGTCTCATAGAGGTGCTAGCATGGCTGTAGACTCTTGGTCTTATTACAGTATGAATGTGTCCTATTCTAGGTTTTATGTTTTATTGTGGCTGTATCTTCTCTGTAAAGAACTATGTGGCTTGACCTTTGAAAGGTTCTGTACAAATAAAGATATTATCATTTAAATTTTTCATCATAAAAATTTAAAAACTGTTTGGAATTATTTCTAAAAGCTTCATTTAGTCTTTTGAAACCCAGGATACCAATAATACTGCTAATAATAACACGGATACTGATACACATTCATACATGAATAAAATCTCACCAATTTCTAACAATTTCTGGTTCTGTTTAAAGGGCTTCCCATTCACAACAATATCTATAATACTTAAACTGAATTTGTATCCAGTCAATTGCATCAAATCCATTATATCAATGGAGGAAGATAGTCAGTCTGGATATTTAAAGTAAATATGAGCTTCTGCTTCACTTGCACACTCTTATCTTTTAAACATTAGCATTCACAGTGTGTGCATGGTCTCACCTTGAACAGTATTCATAGTGGGCCTGGTGGTAAGTCAGTCAGATGGGTGTTCAGGGCAGGACCGATTGATCTCAAACCATGAGTCTATACAGCTGCAGATACACATAGACACACAGTTACTTTACACAACCACTAGTCTACAGAATACAGAGGACACTTAGCGCACTAAGCTGACTAATCAAAAGGTCAGTCAACAGGGCTTGAGAAAAATTACAGTCAGCAAAGTCATAATTAAAAAATACAAAAATACATTTAATTAAACAAGGGACATCGTAAGATATCAACTGAATGATACTGTAGTGTTAAATGGATTCAGTACTACAGAGGATTGCTGCTGAAGCAACACAAAGGCATGTAGGAAGGCCTCCATATACACCCACAGTAACAGAACATACACAAAATGTAAACATAATATAATATATATATATATATATATATGTATATATATGTATATATATAACATAATATATAAATAAGACCCAGACAGCTCACTCATATGTGCATCATTTTAAACTTGTAACATTTCACATTGTGACTATGTTTTATGGAACCATCAGTATTTTTGTGTGGTAGAAGAAGACCATTTACTAAAGTGAAAGTAGCTATTTAAGTGAAAGTAGTGAACCACAATGTAGAAGCACTCCATTACAAGTAAAAGTCTTGCATTCAAAATGTTACTAAAGTAACACCACAGAACTAGAACCAGTAAAACTTTATTTTGTCAAAAATAAAAGTACTTATTTTGAAAACTAGCACCATCTGAGGGTTACATTGTTGTATAATATTAAATACTTTTGGAATATATCTCAATATATAAGAAGTATTTCACATTAATGTTGTTATTGAAGAGGAACTAACTACTTCTGGGTGTTTTTATGTAAAACAGTACATCTATGTTTTGCATGTAAAATCTTTTTCTGGAAAATTACAGTATAGCTGTCATATAAATTAAGTTTTGTAAAAAACAAATAAATAATGAAATAATGCTCAAAATGTAATTGGGCAACTTTAACACTCTCCAGCCAATAGATGCATTTAAATTGACGTTAAAAAATGCATTTAATGTGGTTAAAGCAGGAGTGATTTATGAATTAAAGACTGATTGATTCTGACAGTATCTGTTTTATAATGTATGAAAACTTCTCCTTCAGTTCATAAAATCCCTGCAGCCACTCGAAGGCAGCAGGACGCATGTGTTGAGAAATCTACAGCCGCTGATTTGAGAAGTGCTGAGCCACGACCATTCAATTTATTTACCTTTATTAATTAGCGTGCAAATGACACCAGGCTGCTATAGGAACAACCTCACACGCCTCTACATGCTTCAGACTGGCTGGTTCGCTCATTAATCCTGTGCATCATCACCTTTCTTTACAACTTTGTTTTTTCCAAGTTTTTGTTTTTCAGCAGTTCATGTTTTATTCTTGAAATGCCTAAAATGTAAATACTGCTGTATCACAGTTTAAGATTTGAAGTGACAATTTAAAATATGAGACTGAAAAAGCATTGGATCAATATGATCATATACAATCACTGGGCACTTTATTAGGAACACTCGTAGGCCTTCTTATTCATGCAATTATCTAATCAGCTAATCATGTGGCAGCAATGCAATGAATAAAATCCTGCAAATACATGTGAGGAGCTCCAGTTCATGTTCACATCCAACATCAGGATGAGGAATAATGTGATCTCAGTGACTTTTGACCATGATCATGACACGATTGTTGGTGTCAGACGCTGGTTTGAGTTTTTCTGGAGCTTCCGGTGAGCAGCAGCTCTGTGGATGAAATAACTTGTTGGTGAGAGAGGTCAGAGGAGAATAGACAGACCGGTTGGAGCTGACAGAAAGACTACGGTCACTCAGATAACCACTCTTTACAACTGTGGTGAACAGAAAAGCTTCAGTGGGAACAACATGTCCAACCTTGAGATGGATGGACTACAACAGCAGATGGTCTGATGGATGTGGATTTGTGCTGATGCAGCAGATGGTCAGGTCAAAGTTTGAATCCATGGATCCAACCTGCCTTGTGTCAACAGTCCAGGCTGCTGGTGGTGTGATGGTGTAGGGAATGTTTTCTTATCACACATTGGGCCTTTAATACAAATCAGTCTTGGTCTGAGTGTCACAGTCTTTAAGAGTATTGTTGCTGACCATGTTCATCCCTTCATGGCCACAGTACCATCTGCTAAAGTCTACTTCCAGCAGGATAATGCTCCATGTCACAAAGCTAAAGTCACAAACATGGAGCAGAGTCTCAGAGGAAAGTTTCAACATCTTGAGGAATCTGTGACATGAAGACCTGAGGCTGTTTGAGAGCAAAGAGAGGACCTACCCAGTGTTAGTGTGGTGTTCCTAATAAAGTGCTCAGTTAGTGTAAATGGCTTAACCAAGCCATTTTCATCGCTTATTTAATTAAATGCTAAAAATACAGAAACATGTTGTCGCCTTGTGTATCCACAACACGCCACTCTGCAACATGCAGACAACAATATCAATTTCTATTTCATTTGTTGAGTTGTCATACTGCACTATGACTGGCTTAGCTGTTTTGGAGCTTTGAGATCAGTGGTGTGACTGGCTGACACCTCACACTGCATTTTGTGCGGCTGCACCTAGGTCCAAGACCAAGCTCTGCTAATGGAATAAACCAGTAGTGCTGGGATAAAACACTGGGTCTGATGGTAAATATATAAAATAGCCACTTAGCTGTAAGAGTTTTAACACTCACTAGCAGCTATCAGTCATCTCCAGCCTGCTCTCATTTCTTTATGCTAATTATCCCGAGCTATCACAGCTGATTTGACAGTGATATATGAATGTTTAGAAATGCTACACGCAGCACCTTTATTATCCAGTGATATAATATATATAATATCTAAATCAAAGGCAACGAGCACTGTCCATCTTATCTTATCCAGTAAGTGGATTTAATTAGAAGAAGTGCAAAATTATATAACGGGCAGTGATTCAAGTGTGTGTGTGTGTGTGTGTGTGTGTGTGTGTGTGTGTGTGTGTGTGTGTGTGTGTGTCACCTTTTGTGGTAGATGCAGAGGCACGGCAGTCTGGCTATGGTGTCCCCTTGCTGCAGTTCCTCTAGACAGATCACACACTCACCAGCATCCCTCGCCAACACATCATCTAAGGTGGCAGGCGCACACACATACACACACACACACACACACACACACACACACACACACACACACACACACAAAGAGCAGAACACATATCAGTATCTACCAAAAACAGTGACATTTTCATAGTCTGACAGCATATCAAACACAGCAGAGGGCAGTAGGGGGAGCAGCTTGGTGAATTATACACAGTAGATAGTTGTTAGTTCCTTATTGTACCAATGCACAATGAGGACATTTAAGATGAGGAGGAGTCTTGAGTTTGTTTCCAGAGTAAAGAAATAACAATGCCCATCACATGGAAATCTCATGGAAGTATTTTTCCTTCCACACATTTTACTAACTGTAATGAATGCAGGCTTAAAAAGCCATGAATGGTTTTCACACTAAGGCCAATAGTGCTATAAAATGTATTCCCATTTTATTTTACTTCATTTAAGAAAGATTTCAAATAATTAACTCCATAACGGAATATTGTAGCATTAACATTAACTGTGTTTTTATGTTATGATTTGAGAGGCATCCTAACAGAATAATAACGAATACACATTGAAATCACCATATTAAAAAAACAGTCAAAGAGTGGTGATGACAGATCACAGTTACCAGGTGACATAGTAACTCAACAACCTTTATAGTTTGCAAGTTTTTCAAATATGCCACAGATAGAAAAAGCTGAGCAGGTGATGGAAATATAATATAAAGAAATACTGATACTACTCAACTCTCAAAACCGTCTGAGACAACTATCACTTCTACTATACTCTGCATTACTCTGCAAATAGAACAGAAGCTAGTTGTCACACAAGTAGGAAACAAGCAAAGATGCTAATAACATATCTCCTGATAGGTGAAATATATGGCAACATCACTCTTGATATTGGGCTATATACAGTCTGTCAAATACAGTGTTACATTTCTGTATGGGTGCCCAATCTGGCCCAATTACATTAGCTAATTAGCACTTAAGTATTGATCTTTCGAGTATAGAGCTAATCCTCAACATCTTCAGGTCAATATGTGGGTTGATGGGTCCAAAATGTTCCATGACACCAGATTTCTGCCACTGTGGGGCAACAAAGACTCTGTGGCCTAATCCTAATTAATACTAATACTAGCTTGCTACCAGGGTGTTCAATGAGTCAGAAGCCTCTCCACATTCAGTTGTGAATACAACATTACATACTGTGGCTTTAAGAGCCAAGGTGGTTGCAGCTAGTCACTGTATTATGTACTATTATCTGTATTTTTGTGTGTAATCTTTGGTGCTAAGCTAATAACTGCTGTATTTTATAGCACCTTTTTCTGCTTTAACTGCTTATAGTTACTGTTCTCTTTGTCTGTTTAATTCAGAGCTTTACTCCTTCCCCAAGGGCATATTTTAGGCAACGTTATTTGCAAATTTAAAAACAGACAAAAAAAGAAAATACATAACAAAAATACAAAACCAATTGCCAATTAGGTCCTGATTGATAGGGTCCAAGACTACAAACGCTCATTGCCAGTGCATAAGAAATGCATTTATACTCATGAGTCTATACACAGAGTAAACTGTCCATCACATGATGTTCACAAGTCTTATGGCTTCTGGAATAAAACCAAACTTTCTTCTATTTGGTCATATGGTCTATAAACTCATTTCTAATGACACTGGTTTGAAGAATTCATAAGGATCATGTGTGGAGTTACTGATAATCATAAACGCCCTTTGAGGACTTGTTTACTATTGCATGAACAAGAGATCTTTGTGTTTTGCCAATAATAGTGGAGCTGAGATTAATTACACCTTGTAATTGATTTGACGAAGTTCAATCTACTTTTAGCTCTGTTTTGGTCTCCACCAGTAAAAAAAAACACTAAAAAGCACCGTAGAGCACTGCGGGGAACTGCAGAGTGGAATGATAATTCCCAGCTCGGAGTGATCCTTTAAATTACACATTTTCATTTTATCCATTGTTTATATGAAAATATAGATAAATAACAAAGGAACAAATTGCAAAAAAGTTTCCTTTCACACTGTTTTGGATGTAAAACTGATGTTATCTACAAAATCCTTATAGCTGCAAGATCTACAGCTGTTAGATAAATGGTAATAATATAATAAAGTCGTAACATTTAAGTACAGTGTCTGAATAAATATACATCACGTCTGTATGTCACATATTATTCCCTAAATACTAAACAATAGATAGATAGATAGATAGATAGATAGATAGATAGATAGATAGATAGATAGATAGATAGATAGATAGATAAGGAGAGGGGGGCAGACGATGAGATGGAGACAGAAGACATGTGCTCTGACTGCAAATCAGCTTAGTTCCTCAACAAACTCCCATAACCCAGCTCTCCTCCTCCCTCCCGCTCCCATTCTCTATATCTCTATCCTCTCCTGACCCCTCTTCCTCTCTTCTATTGTTCATTGTAGCACGTCCTTCTATCCCTCCATCCTCTGCCACCCTCCTGTAAACACCCAGCATCTCTCGTACAGAGCGCTCTGGGTTAAATCATAGGAATCTACATACACTGTGTGACAACAACAACACAGCAGCTCTACTCGTCCTCT
This sequence comes from Seriola dumerili, assembly GCF_002260705.1. Classification (NCBI taxonomy): domain Eukaryota; kingdom Metazoa; phylum Chordata; class Actinopteri; order Carangiformes; family Carangidae; genus Seriola; species Seriola dumerili. Next base: position 8,100,225 of record NW_019174497.1, on the reverse strand, counting down.
TCCTCTTCCTCAAATTGCCTTAGCACACAAATCCAACCAGAAAACACTCAGATTAATCAGCTCCCAAAAAGTCTGCATAGTTTAAGCGACATGACTTTGCCTGTTTGACAGCGAGTGCAGAGTGAATTAAATCTAAAGTCAACATCTGATCCAAGCTTTAATAATCAAGTGAAGAGGCTTGTTCAATCTTGTTTCTTTCACCTGTAAAATGGTTAAAAAGATGAGGTCATCTGGATAAAGTTAGTGCCCAAGCTTATCACAGACCAGAGCATGTAACCCCTGGTCTAGCTAACCTCCATTGACTGAATTTTACAGCTGATTTTAGTGTTAATCTAAAAGAACGTTCATGATCTTGCAGCTACATTATGAGCATGTGATCTGAAATCCAGTTTGAGCTGGAACTAGGTCATTGCAGTACAGAAGGTAACATACTGTCCTATGCTATAGAGCAGACTGAGAGTTTAAAGACCTGCACGTGTTGTCATGAAGCTGCAATGTGCATATGAAAGTGCTGAAGAAACTAATATTCCGGTTTGAAGATTTTTGAACAAGTTCTCCACATTAAATTAAAAAATATATAATTTGTCCGTGTCCTTTTGAAAAGTATTTTCTTATCTAGTTGGTCACTTTGTCCTGCAGCTTTGACACTGATGAGAGTCGTGAGAAGTAAAGTGAAAAGTTGGAATTTGAAGCTGTGATCTGAAAATGGTTCACCCTCTGAGGAGCATGAACCTGATCAGTTAGTCTCATAGCAATTTGTCAGACTTGAAGGTGTTTGAAGACAAATCAGGGGTTTATTCCCTGAGGACCATGAATAAACCCTAAATGTCACAGCAATCTGTCTGGACAGATAGGTAGTCTGACATTAAAATCCTTAGGCTTCTAGCACAGAATGTAAATAAGAAGAGACTACCCTTAATATTACATACACATTCTACATATACAATATGTTATGTAATATATATTATTTAATCAAGGATTATAACACATGTGCAGGGTGTGTAAAAAGTGTGTTCAAAATCCCTCCCTATTTGCTACACTATATGTACTGTCCGTCATTTTATAGGATTGTCTGAATTCTGAGCGTGAATTTTTAACTCCATATAGTGGAAGTAGTTTGACTCATGGATTGCATTCCTTATTCATCCATCAAAACATAAGCAAATGAATGAATAATGATGAATAATCCAAATGCCTTTAGGTCAAATAAATTCAAAGTTGACTTACTACTACTTCCTGGAACTCATGGGAAATGTTGCGCATTGCTAACAAAGTAATTGCATTATCTTAAAAGAAAGAGGCATTCCATCTTTAACATCCTGTACAACAGCAGATACTGGTTTAAACTAGAATATATAGACCCAAGCTTTTTAGAAAAACTGTTGAAAAAAATCTGGGGTGAAATGCCCAGGAATAAAATGTAAAATTATGGATGATATCAAAATAAATTGCACCAGGACAAAAGTCATGACATGTGAAATATGTTACAAATGAGACTGTGATCAGAACATGAGGAAATGGGATGTCAGGTTGTGCAGACTCTCCCAGGTCTCTGCATCATTAGCTCTCTTCTCACCTGCCCCTGTTTCCCTCTTGACTTTCAGCTGTCTCTCCCGGTTGCCTGCCTGCCAAAAGACATTTGGCATCTAGCACCTTCACATCAGTTATGAGCTGGAGGAGTCGCTCTGTGCTTCTCTGAATCACAGCACTAAATTCCCTCTTTCTTGTCCCTTTTCGTGTCCTCCAATGACCTGAGCTGCAGGAGGTAAACTGCACACTCACTCTTTCGCTTTCTGCGCCTCCATACCACCCTCCTGACTTCTATGTCTGTATCTGCCCCCCCCTCTGTGCGAGGGGCTATATTTAGTGGGAGGCATTAAAATATCATCATGCAAAGTCGAAGCCCAGAAAAGATCCAGTGGTCAGCTCACGTGGACTCGGTGCTACCAATAACCCTCACCTGCGTCACACTAACTAAAATGCACAGCACATGTACACATAACACATTTTCTTTCTGTGTTCTGTGTCCATTTCATTTAGTACATATAGATTTATGCAAGAAATTAAAGCTGCAGTCTAACTTTGTGCTCATTCAGGGCAGCAAGGATGGAGAATTTAGAGTCATATTTGTTATTGGTGTGCAGTGAAAATGTCAGAAGAGTCTCTTAGCATCTCCAACCTTAGTAAATGTGCTGTGTTTGGTGTCTAACCATGTCACACTTTAATATATAACTTATTTGTAATATTTTTATGAATCAAAACATCGTAATGTGGACAGGTGCTGTCAAAATGCTTCACCATAGGGATGGTGTTAGCCAGGTGATGAGTAGTGCCTTGTGTTTGTCAGACATAATGTTTGAAGTTCTGCTCTGTCTCATCACAACCTATGCTCTCAGAGTCTTTGCTGTTCAACAAACTCCAAGCAGGCTGTCATATGTCTTTTACTCAAAGTGGCATCTGTCTAGCCACTGAAGCTTAAAGGCCTGATTGATGGAGAGCTGCTGAGATGGTTGTCCTTCCGGCAGGTTCTCCCATCTCTGCAGAGGACCTCCCTGACCAAGACTTGGTTACACAGACTCTAGGAAGAGTCCTGGTTGCTCCAAACTTCTTCCATTTCACAGTTTTAGGACTGCTCCTGGAAACTCAAAGTTTTAGAAATGGTTTTACACCCGTGCTCTGATCCATGTCTCGGCTGTGTGAATTGTGCGACCTTATATACACACAGGTGTGTGCCTTTCTAGACTATGTCCAATCAACTCAATTTGCGAAAGGTGGACTCCAATCAGGCTCTAAACTATTAAAGGACAATTAAGGACAATTAAAGCAGACAGGATGTGCCAGAGCACAGTACCACAACAAAGGGTCTGAATACTTGTGAATAATGTGTGCCCTCCCTTTGGTCTTAGTCAGCACTCGTGCAGCAGAATTTTGAATAACTGCTTCATCATGTTGTTTGTTAGACCACAAAGGAGAGCGTTACAATACTCAAACCTGTTGGTTATAAATCAATCTGTGTTGCTCAGAAAGAGAAATAACCTCACTTTGGAGATGTCCTTCAGATGATAAAATGTATTTTTTATAACACATACATCATGAGCTTTGAAATTAGAATCAGAGTCAAAAACCACTCCTAGATTTCTTGCTTCTTAGATTGGGCTGAGTCCGCTGCCCAGCCTGTACAAATTAAAAAGTAGTGGTCCCAAAATATATCCTTATGGTACCCCACAGGTAACCTTAGGTAGTATTGGATGGAGGAGTGCTACAAAAAATGATACAAAAAAGTTTTCTTCTACAAGGAGGTAAACCACTTAATTCTGGACAATTAATTATAATTATCTATAAGAATCTGGTGGCTGCTCTCAAGATTTGTTCCAATATTGTTCACTTATTTTAGCGGGGCGGTCTCTATGCTGTGATGTGTCCTAAAACCTGATTGAAACATTTCTAATTTAGTTGTTTGAGTTTAAAAAATACTTAGCTGGTTAAAAACCAGTTTGTTTTAAATTTGGCTTAAAAATGGGAGACTTGAAATCAGTCTAAAATTGCTAAGTGTTAAAATATACAGCTTCCCTTTCTTTAAAAAGGAAACACAAAAACAATTTTAAAATCAGCGGCAAAGACTCCAAGTTATAGGGAGTGATGGGAGCTATGGCAAGGATGTTTTCAGATAAAGAAGTCAACATAAAGGGGAGGTTGGAGGTGAAGGAACATGTGGAGAGCTTTGGTTTTGATACTGTTCTCCTGAGGGTTTCAGCATCGACCAGGTTAACACGTTCCAACCTTACATCACTCTGTACACAGGTTATAGATAAAACTACAGTGTGCTTGCTCGGCTGGCAGACGTCTTTTCTTTTTCACACCATCCATAGAGTTTAGACATTTTTTTGTGTCAATATTTTTGAACCAATCCAAAACAGACCTGTGGAAAATGTACTTGAACCTGACATCCAAAATATTAGTTTCCTGACTCCTGATCAGAAAGGGACCTGAGGTCCTGTCAGAGCTGGGGCCAATGGGACCCTACTGGACTACATTCCAGCCTGACTCAGGTCCTGGGTCAGGTCTCAGATACTAGGAGTAGACATTTGAAAATGTCTAGTCCATGTCAGCGTTGGATTCTGAAAGCACAGCTTGTAAATGTTATTTCTAGTTCAGGGTCTATTCACATTTTTATCATTTTATTCCCTGTGAATGAAACAAAACTAAAACATGGATGATGTATAATATATTTTAGGATTTACTGTACAAGACAGTTGAGCAATGATAATTAAAAACCAGCTATGGACTAGTTGTGCTAGATGCTTCAACTAAGCAATAATTTAATCATCAGTGTCAGTACAAATAGAGCAGAAAAGTCTGCAGACTAATTCATCCGCTCCAGTCTGATATCTATTGTACAGCAAATGTGTGTGTGTGTGCAATGGCCTTGCTCAGAGATGTGTTGATGTGTAACACTCAGTAGGTCCAGGTGATTGACAATAGACGCCTGAGCATGCTGGGAATTGAGATAAGCTGCAGCTCGGCCTGTTTTGTGGGTCTCAAAAATCCAAGAGAACAGAGAGAATGAGAGACAGGGAGAGGGAGGAAAAAAAGACAGAGAGAAATTACAGAGAGATTACACAGCGGGAACAGAGGCGGTCGGACAGACGGACTCGCAGAGGAAAGAGGGACAGAGGGGGAATGAGAGAGAGTAATTTGCTGGAAATAAAGAGTGACAAGACAGACAGAGCTGGAGAAAAAAAACAGAGGAATTATGGGAGTCTTTCTCCTTTTACCCTCTCTCCTCTCATCCGTTATCAGCCATCAGGGTACTCCATCACTCTGGATCCCATCTTCTTTAAGACAGTTTCACTCTCCCTGTCTCTGTCATTCAATCTTCGTTCCACTCAGCCTGAATTTAGCTGCAAGCTTGAAATTTACATTAGTTCTTACTGCACTGGCCTTGTGGGCCTAGTTGACTGCTATTTGCAGAGCTGTAAAAAATTTTCTTTTGCTCTCCCTCCCTCTAACAACTTTACATCATTTAGTCTGTGGTTACGTTATCGTTATCAACAGAAACACAACACTACTATCCGCACTCTGAGACCCACACAAACACAGACTCCTACATGGTGACCTTTAGGCTCCATATCAGATGTACATGTACATGTCTGAAGTCAAACAAGTAGCTGTCAATAAACAGGTTGCTATGGGCAATGAACAGTCAAGGCTGCTGTCAATCATGTGTCTCCAACCGAACCAGGATCAGCAGCCCAGACCATAATTAACAGCAGACTTCTCAAGGAAATAAATAGTAGACTGCAAGGTAGACAGTGTGTCTGCAGCAGTATTCTTATTATGTCAGTTTGGACACAGAGTAACAATAAACATGAATGACGTTAACCTCTTGGGCAAGTCAGCAACAACTTGCTCCAACCACGTCTGATTTGTATTGTGACCATGAAGCTTTTAGAAAATTTGGATATTTATCTTTTATACTAAAACTGTGATGAACCAACACACTCATCAATTCAAAACAGCAGTAAAAAAGAGTAGCACATAGAATATGAAGACCTCATGGGAATTTTATTACTGATCACAACTTTCAGGCTACATTTTAGTTTTAAAACATATCACTTTTTATATGTTTACCTCTGATGTTCACACTACTCCAGAGTTTTCAAGCCCCTAAAACAGGGACTTTTAGTTTGAAAACTCCAGGGTTGTGTTTTGGTCTGGGCGGGCAGAAACTGAGACTTTTGGAAATGACAACGCAGACACCAGCGTTCACTTCCTGACTGGGTATTATCAGTCACAACGTATCCTTCCCTGATTTGTCATGTTCCAATCACATGCCGCTTCTCTGAAAGAAAACAATAAGTCTCAACCTATGTTTTCTGCCACCATGTGTTACCTTCTCTAACAGTTCCACGCTTGTCTCGACAGAGATTGTTTTCGTTTTAGAACGCTGTTTTAAAATGAAAGATATTAGTCTGGATGTAGCCTCAGACTCAGTCCCTACAGGAACAAAACTCACCTCTGCAGAGTCAACATTACTGACTTCAGTAATATCCCAGTCAGTAACATTCAGAGTTCTCAACTAAAAACCTTATATAGAGCCTATATCACTCCCTCCAGACTCTGCTGGCATAGCTGTGGACAAGTAGGTACTTTGATCCATATGGTGTGGCACTGCCCACAGTCAAAAATATAATGATGAATGTAAACTTCTTTCCTTGTCCTGTGCTTAGGTCTAGGGCTACAAAGCTAAGCTCCAAAAAAGAAAGGAAAATATCAGGCCCAGCCTTGTTGGCTGCGAAGAGGAAGATTTTGTGCAGATAATGAAGTAAATAATATATTTACCTATTTATTCAGTTTTATGTCTGTTGCCAAAAACCACAAATTTGCCCAAAAGAGCTTTACAATGTGTATATACATATATACATTGGCTGTATTGATTTAGTAATGTTGTTTTAAATATGTTAATAAATTAGCAGCATTGAGAACAATAGCCAGTGATCAATCATTACTCACTGGTTAGATAGATAGATAGATAGATAGATAGATAGATAGATAGATAGATAGATAGATAGATAGATAGATAGATAGATAGATAGATAGATAGATAGATACTTTATGGTTGATTCAGCAATTGGTAACAAATTCCCAAAAGTTTGCTGTTTTCCTTTTGGATCCACTACAACCACTGTGTTGTGCATGAACACAACGCGTTCATATTTTTAGTGAATGCTGAACAGAACAAATCAGTTTACAAATGATGAACGTGAACATGAGCGGCGTTCACTGCTCACATTGTACGACAGTTTTAGCTCACGTTTACGACAGTTTTACGGCATGCCGCATGACGTATCCATAGACACAAGTTCATTTTCATCTGTATGAACTGAACTTTGAACTAGTTCTTTTTAATAGTGAACTGGAACAACACTGCCTGGCTTCCACAGCCCAACACTGTAACACACCTTTTTACATCACATGGAGATCCAGTGAGACCGAGCTGAGCACTGATCTTCAAAGCTACTGATGGTAAACTTTATCTGTGTTACGACAAATTGAATGAAAGTTGAATAAGCTTGTTTATGTTCTAAATTTATAGCTCAAGCACCTGAACTGAGACTTTTGACAAGTAATATGTTAAAAAGCAGAAAGGTCAGCATATTAAAGTTATTTTTTTTCTCCTCATCCTGTTTGATTAATGTGTAAAATCATACTGAAAAAAAATTAAAAGGTTAGAAAGATGCAAGTGCCATGCATTCTTATCTGGAATACGCAATAATTTGGTTGGTAAAGTTAACTGTGGTTATTAAGTCGTTACGTGAATGCCGGTGTTAAGAAGATGCCAGCAGTCCCTGTATTCACATTGCTGTGTTTTTCTGGAAGGGAACTTCCTGATAAACTTGCATTTTGAGTTTCAGGTTGAGCCATTTCCTCACATATGTTTGACATACATACAGAGAAACAAAACGTCATTCCTCAGTGATCTCAGTGCAACATAGTTCAGACGATCTTAAGGGTATGAACTACTACACTGGCAGCAACAAACAAGGCCCAGCGTATTTTTTCTTCCTGTAGCAAACTTTACATGTTGGTGGAATTTTGGTAAAATTGTCTTTAAATTTACATGATTGAAGTCAGCAGCGATGATCAAAAATCCATCAGGGTGTGCTGTTTGCTGCTGGCTGCTACAACAACAAACAGCAGTGACCTCCCTCGGCAGAGAATAAGGCCAGCACTTCACGATTATAAGCTCCGCCAAGTGGAGAACAATCTTTGGATGGAACCACAGCATTTGGGAACCTTTCCTTGTGGATATAAACACACAGTCCATGGCCACGAGTCCCACCAGACAGAGATGATTCCCTGTCATTTCAGTAGCGAGTTAACTCGTCCAGCTCATTGGCTGCGTACAGAGTGTTGCTGTTTCGCCTCGTTTCATTGAAAACAAAGACACAGCAGTTCTTCATTTCACGCTGGATAGTCCATACTAATCATTCTGCCAATCTTCACAAGATTCTGACGGCTGCAGCTGCATAAAAATGTCTCTTTTTTCTTACAGTTGAAAACATATGTAACACGAGGGTTGGATGTGTGGTGGTTTGGGTCACTCTTGATGAAACAAACAGCTGGATGGAGACGGATTAACCTATGAGGCAGCAGTTTTTACTCCTCTCCACGCTTCATCTGCTTCACAACAACAACACTTTCTTTCTCTATGTTGCTAAACTAACCAATCAGAGATGAGGAGGATTTAGACTGAGGTAAACAAGAGGAAGGTTACTGTAAATGTTTTTAAAGATGCACATGTAAATATTTAAACTTGTAAATATGTAGGCTAAATAATAATTGTATAAACATAAATATGTAAATAGTCAACTGTATAAACACTGTAAATATATTTTTTTGTAAATTAACTCAAATATTCAAAATAAATTAACATCTAAATCGTACACATGTAAAATGAAAAACACTGAAATATTTGGGCCACGAGAGGCTGTTGTGTATGTAGGTGGCGTTCAGCTGTAACTGTCAGTCTGTCAGCGCCTAAGGTGACAATCCAGTCCTTTTATTTTCTTTAATAAATCAGTAATATAGAATTTAACATTTTTTGAGAGCCAGAGGATTTTTCATTCACTTGTAGGCTACTAAAGAGAAAAAAGTCTTCACCCTCTTTCTAACAGAGCGTCTCTTCCATCAGCTCAGAAACCTCTAAAGATAAGACCTGGATTCAGGCATAAATGCTAATTAATACAACATACTTTAGTCGATTGTTCCATTGATTAATGCACTTCATAAGTGAGCCACAGTAATCATTGATATAATGCTACCTCTGGTAAACAACTGGCTCTGAAGCTTTGTGCTTCACATGTATAGAGAAGATCAAACATGATACTGGGGTGTTCAGTGGTGACAGTTAAAAACAGCTCATAATTTTAATCAGAATAAAAATATTTTTGCTAGCATTCAACAATATACGCCTGGAGGTATTAAGGGAGCCAGATACGGTGCTCCCATTCAGCCTTGCTGCTAATCTGTCCCAGTGCTCGCTGGTGGTACTGCAATGAAAAATTCCAAAAGCATTTCCCCCATAGACCACCATTATAAAAGACACATGTCTGTAAAAGTGGTGGTGATTGTCACTTGACAACAGCTTCGGCCATCGTTGAGGTTACAATACGCCCTCTGAGCAGTGCAACGTCTTGAAGGCTACAGTGAGAGAATGGCAGCAGCTAACTGGTTAGCATGCTAATTTCAGTAAGAAAGGACGTGATAGAGACATGAGTTAATATTGGCGTTGCTTTCCACCTCTGGAGACAGCTGTTGGTGAGTAAATGAATGAAGTTTGATTATGAACTCACAACATTTCTTCTAGACTGGTAAGTAAACAGCTGCTAATGCTAACGCTGGATATGTGGCAATAGCAAAACTTACAAATAGCTCCTTTACACAATTTGAATCTTATTAAACAGGTTCTAAGAATGTGGCAGTTCAGGTTACTTCTGTCACTATTTGAGTGACACTGTACTGTTAGCTTCTTTCAGAGTTAGCACTGTAGTTTATTGCTGCAGTGAAATGACATGAAATGCTAAAAACAAACAGACATAACGGGCTCAGATGGAACCAGTAACATCTTATGAAACAAAAGACGTTACACGCAACTGTTGATTGCCATTAGGGATCTTAGCAGCCTCAGCTGTGTTTGTATTTTCAGAAGTGGATGACTGAACATGTCAGGTTGTATAAACTCATTCTATGAATTTTTATGATTTCTCTCATTCCCCTCATTCATATTTATCATGTTTTGGAAGGACTAGCTCAACAACACGCGTCCGTCTGTAGAGCCACCCATCTTGTTATGAATATTTATCAGCACAGCAGCAGAAACAGGAGACTTGGCACAATATTGGGAAGACCAATAAATATGACCAGGGCCAGAGCCAAAATCAATTCATTATTTATAGCACACCGGTGGGACTGGACTTTTCCTTCCAAATAACAGCTCAGGCCTCCTGCCATACAAAGGAAAAGGAAACGACAGTGCTTCCTTACCATTATAGGAGAGGCGAGGCTTGCTTAGACACATGATGAAGTGAACTTCCATCTCATTGGACGCCACAGACTTGGAGCAGACAGGACACTTGAATCCTAGGAAGAAGAACAGAGAACACATGAGTGGAAAATTCAAATATATACACATACCTCTGAAATAAACAACTAACAACATCACCATGATCCGTATTTGTGCAGCACCTTCAACCCTGTTAACACCATTAGAAAGCACACTCCTAAGAAGAGGTTGAAGGGTGTTTTTTTTTCCATAAAAGAAAAGGTGAAAAATGTGTTTCAGTTTTAAACAATAATATCCATTTATCTTCTAAGGTGATGATCTGAAGTCTAGGAGCCTTGATTGTAAATTACCCATCAGCACTCAAGTGTTGCTGTTCTTCTTCAGGGCCCCTGGACCCCATCTAATGACAGACCATGACAAACTGGGTGTGGATGCTGTGCCATATCTTTCTGTGATATAAAGTCTCTAACGCGGTGATATGATCATACCAATGCTGAAATGCTATTTAATGTTACAGATGTTTTACATTTCTTTATTGTGTCCTTCACTGACCTTAAGAACAGGTCCACTCTGGTCCTAACAGATCCATTATCAACTAAAAATCTAAAGAAAAATACTCTGTGCCAGATGTGCTTTGAGGCATTAAATCATTTTTACACCCCTACTCATTTTCCCAGTACTCAGAGAAGAAGCTATTGAACCAGTAACAACTGTTTCATCAAAGCTAACGTTAAGTGAAGCAGGAGTAAAGAGTTACATTCAACTAAAGGTCAGCACAATGATTTGAGATGAACACAAACTATATAATGTAAACACAGTAAAAAAAACACTGTGACAAGTTATTACTTTTGAATGGAAATAACTGCCCTTGAGTGTGTGTGTGTGTGTGTGTGTGGGGGGGGGGGTGTATACTTATATACTTATATAACAGGTATACTTTCTAGCTATAGCTATAGCTATACTATCCTATAGCCCTGAGGGAAAAGCTGAAAATCTGTTTCTTAGTACGTCCATACTTCAAGGGTTTGAATTTGAAGTGGTTAAAGCATCAGAGGGACATGTCCTGGTAATCGCATGTAGATTTGTTATGCTTGATTGAGCTATATGAGACTGCTGAAGCCTCTTATTAGCTTTGGCTGGACCTTAGATTCAAGCAGACTTAAGCAGAGGCAAACTAGAATCACTGCCTCGTGGTTGTATCCCTCCACCAACCAGTCAAGTTGTAGGAAATATGATCACAATCTGCCCTTCCTCAGTTACAGCATTGAATAATGACCAGAAGTGTTTTTGCAGAACATTATGATGTCACAGTGAAGTTGAACTTTGACCTTTTGGATATAAAATGTCACCAGACATTTCTGTTAAATTGTGTCATAATTAGTGAAATAATTTGTGAGTTGTGGCCAAAAACATGTTTTGTGAGGTCTCCGTGACCTTGACCTTTGACTTTTGACCACCAAATTGTAATCAGTTCATCTTTGAGTCCAAGTGACCGTTCCCCCTTGAGATATCATGTTTACAAGAATGGATGAATGGGAGAATGGGATGGATATACAACCTTAAAAATATAATGCCATAATTATGGAGAAGGCATGTAAAGTCAGAGCAAAGATGGAAGTGGATGCTAATAAACACTTATTTGCCAAGCGCTGGGTGAATTTAGGGGACACATCTAGATAAATTTAGACTTTTTAAACTTCGCATTTATCCCCAAACCTTTTTTTGACTGTACCAACACAAGTGAAAAAACAGAAGAGAAAGAGTGACTGACTTTATATAATATTAGTCTTGTTCCTGTAAATTTCCACTAGGAGCATGATGGGAAAGAATCTCACACCCTGCAAGATCTCCAGTCTTTACAAAATCTTAGTGTGAGACTAAAACCTTTGTGACTTAATGACACATTGTCTTTAGATGGTAGAGGGTGTCAGTCTTTTCAGATTCGTGCAGCTGAGTGTAGCGTATAAAGAAAACTGCCTACAAAGCTCTGATTGACTTCTTCTCAAAACAGGTGTAACAGACTTCAAATAGACTTCAACATTTACAGTAACCATGGCACTGAACGTACTAAATACACACAGTATACAGCCTCTAAGTATTGTATTTAGACTTATCTTATAGTATCTGTCGACAAATACTTTTACATTATAAACGTTTGCTCATTTGCTGAGATCTTGTATTTTGTTTTTCAAACATTCATCTGTGCATGTTTGCCCACTTCTATCCTCTCACTCACTGTCACACACACGCCACGTGTCCCTTGGTTGTTTTATGATGATGTAGCCGTGGCAGTGGTCCCCTCCTGGGCTGTTTGCATGGAGCCCATTAGGCCTAACTATATTAGTCTAACACGTAACAGGTAATTAGATCAACCACTGGGCCGCATGAGCCAAGATCGCACACAGGCAAGTTTGAAGAGAGAGCAGCAGCAATCCTGTGCTTTTACCAGAGATCACTTTGATCTTGTGTTTCAGCAGGTTGGACGGAGGTGGGGTTTGTTTGACTTTACCAAACTGACTGTGTGTGTTTACTCATTATGCAAAGTTATGGTACAGACAAGCAAAAACTTTGCAAGCCTCATTGTGCAAATTCTGTTTTCGAGCCTTGATCCTCTGATGACATCATCAGCTTCTATTGGGAGGCAATGCTCTCTGGAGACAACGCCTCAGTCTTGTAGTGATCATAGCAGCGATTGTGAACAGACTGAAGATCTCATGTTATAGCCATGTGGTCGTATAATGAGATTTACCAGTATATGAACAACAGCACCGTCAGGGGCTTTTCCTTCTGGGTTTTCTTTCTTGTGAGCTGGTTTGGGGGAATTCTTTTTTTCTGTGGGGATGTTTTGTGGGACTTTTCTTTGCGCTCTTTCCAGTTTTCAGTCTGGTGATGCTGGTGCTCCTGACAGTGTTACATATGTCTGTTAGTTTGTTTTGTCCTGTTTCTCTCTTTTTCTGTCTCCTTACTGTTCCTTCTTTTCTTTTCCTCTGTTTCTGTTTTATAAAGAAATGTGCTTGAACTTACTACTGTGACGCTACAGCGATTTAGTGCCACTCTTCCATAAGGTTGGGGAACATGCAAGAGGTCGATTGCATGGATGGATCCTAGAGTTCCCATAATGCAACACCACTTTTAT
>NW_019174497.1:8057023-8082023 GCF_002260705.1 Seriola dumerili | reverse complement strand
AACTGAATGAACTGACAAAGCTAACATTAGCTTGCTATGAGGCGTTAAAAACATCATATTGAATTTCACATCTGACCTAGAATTTGATAAAATACTGTGCAAGTGCAAAGACTTAAAATTACATTTCACATAATATCACAAAGCACCTAAAATAACAAAATGTTAAGCTAATAACACAGTAGCCTACTGCTATATCTCTAAACTACCTACATTAGCAAAAGCAGATATTTCCCCTCAGTCTAAACTGTGTGAATACTAATGAATCTGAAACAAACATATTGCTCCATGTGTGCAGACATAAAAAAAATTAAAGAGTAAATTTACAAAGAACTGGAAGCTAACTGTTATATGAGTAAACTACGTTACACCCTAGGCTGTGATGCTACAATGACTTCCTGTTTTAATGTAGCAACTCAGTTTTATCAATAACTAGTTTGAAACTAGATAGTAGTTATTAATGATGTAGTGAGTATTTTGCACAGAAACTTAGTAAAGGATTTATGAATAGCTGGGTCAACCAACCTAGCAATATCACTAAGATGTTATAAGTTGAGGTGTTAATAGGTGTTATTAAAAACAAAGGTTAGATAGACACTGAAAGTAAAAGTACAACCTCAATACAACCAAAGTGAGTTGCTATGGCCACTGCAACAAATTTGATTACCACCTGTAACTTCCAGTTAAGTCTAATTACATAAACGAGGTTATAAAATTAGTGTGAACACCACAGCCTTCTCAGTGTTGGCCTGGGTTGTGTCTAATGCAACATGGCTCCACGTGGTGAGGAGCTGTCTGAACAAGTAAGAAAATATATGAAGAGCCAAGCAATAACAGAAGGCGTAGAGGCCACAATTCACTATTTATGCAACCATTCACTGAAAAACAGACAGGTAAGTGTTTCTGCTTTGTTCCATTTCAGTGACTGATCACACAGTGTGAAGGATGTTGCATGAAATCAAACTCTACAGACAGAGTCCAAGAGGAAAACCTTTGCTCACAGAGCTGCACAGCACTGCAACATTAAACTTTGCCAAAACCATGAAAAGAGGCCTGATGAATGTTGGCAGTGCAGATGAAACCAAAATAAATTTGTTTGGATCAGATGGGGGTTCAGCATGTTCGGTGTGGACCAGGCCAGGACCACCACAGTGACTGCACAGTGTCAGCTGTGAAACAAGGAGGTGGGAGTGAGCTGATATGGAGCTGCATGAGAGCAAAAGGTGTAGGAGAGATGACATTTATAGATGGTGCTATGTATGCAGGTTTGTACCCAAATACTGAATTAAAAGATGACTCACAGCCTGAAGAAGTTTGGCAGGAGATAATTTTAACAACGTGATGATGATCCTATAAGCACACTGCAAAAATCCCACATGAGTTTTTAAAGAAGAAAAAAGTGAAGACTATAACCAGGGTCTGGTCTTTCCCCCTGACTCGAGTCCAACAGAAAACTATAGCAGTACATTAAAGCAGAAGGTAGAGCAACAAAGCCATTGCAGCAAAGAGCAGAACATCTCTGCACAGATTTGTGTTAAACTAGTATCACCCATGCTCAGGAGGATTGAATCTGCCATCACAAATACAGGGGGACATACACAATATTAAAAAATATGTAAATAAATGAAAGAATAGAATCTCATTAATGAAGGATGTGCTGATGTTTGTTCCATTTGGTTCTTTAAATGGACCTTTCATTATTTTTTAATTAGTCAATTAGGGTTTTTTCCCCAAAAATCAATTAGCTTAATTCTTTTTGGGCCTTGGCAAAAAAAAAAAAAAAAAAAGTTTTAAATGGACAGGATTTGTAATTATATAATATTTTGTGATATACTCAGTTTTATTGTGTACTGTATATAATAATCATATATTCATTTTAGAAAAAAGGCAAAGTTATGCACCAAACCCATTTAGTGGAAATGAAACTGCTATGGGTAGCTTCTACATTTACATGATGAACTTTAAAATGTGAAACTTAAAAAACCCAACTCATTTAATTCCGTTTTGTCTTTTGTGGCGGCTGCAGGTGCTGCATTTATTTCAGCACACACTCAAACTAAAGTGAATGTTGTGTTATCCTGCTGTCGGTCGACCCTCTGTGATGTTTTAGTGATGAAACACATCAGTGAATCAAAGTTTCACAGACAGGCAGCGCTATGCTGTGATACAATAATTAACATTCAGTGAGTGGTGGGGATCAAAGCCAGATAATGACTCAAATGCTAAATCAGTCATCAGGCTTCCCGTCTGGATTCTCCTGCAGCTGCTCATCACTGGGAGGACAGCATCTCACTGAATCATATCGTCTGTCAGGAGGAACCATCACATGGTCAGCGCTCATGTCTGATTGGTCACATTAACGACAGATGACTTGTAATACACTGTAAGAAAACAAATGTGATGTGTATGAAGTGTGATGACTGGACTGGAATACCACCGAGAAGATGGAAGTTAAAGGTACATTCAGGTTGGTTATATTATGTTGGATGAGGTGATTTTAGTAAAGCATTTATGGGTAAAAACAGATACATTTGCGAGACCAAAGAGAAGAATTTGATTTTTTGCTTTTTAAGTTGGTGTGTTTTATTTTTGTGAACACTGATTTGAATTCTTGTTATTTTGGGTTGATTATATTGGTGATTTACTTTTTAATCTGTTTCATACAAAAACCCTAAAAGACACATTCATTTTTTAAATTTTTTTGCAGGATCAAGTTTTATTTATTTTGGGGTTTTTTCATCTATTATATATTTTCATATTTTTTAACATTTGTCCAGACACATAATATTAATGTTTTGACAAATAGATGAGAACTTCTATTTTAGTTTTGGCCAATACAAATATCAGCATATGTTTTTTTCCTTAACACAACACTGGCTCTGCAGTCACTGAAGGAGTTGAGCAACAATCACAGTATTTGAGAAGGAAAAAAAAAATTATTCTGGCAGAACACAGTCATATATCTTTGTTCTTGGAATTTTCTTAGAGCAGATTGAAGTCTTGAAAACTTCTCTGTCACATGGGGACAGTCACACTCTTGCCTTAAGTGGAAACAAGCTTTGGTGAATATGAAAAGGAGTAATCTGGTCTCTTCAATAATCACAAGTTCTGAAGTATGGATAAAGTTAGATATTAACTGCAGTTTATCTGTTCAAAATGAGCTATTAATCATAAAAAACAGAAACAGCCAATTATGGCCAAAGTAATTAAAAACACACAGATTTATGATTAACAGTGATTAATCCTCTTATCATGTAATTGTATCAGTCACAATCCTGATAACATATTTTTGAGCAAAGGCCAAACACTGCTGTGCTGACTGATAAAAATAATAATAGATCACCCTTAAATAAACTTCTATTCATTACACCACAGAGGGATTTAACTGAGAGACAGATAATTAGCATTGTTGCAGTTCACAACACAAGCATTTTGCTCTTCACTGAACAAAAGGAAAGAGAGGCACTGATAATAAACAAATGCAAATGATTATTACATAATACAATACCATACAATACAGGATGAATGCAGGATGAAAGACCAGTTAGACCACACACTTCATTCCAGATATCTGAGTACATAGGAGCCCATATAGGGGAGGTTTTAAATGACCTTGTCTGTATGCATCTATATATGACATAATAGATCTGTATCTGTATATTACTTAGCCTACATTAATTTAGTCAAGCATTAATTTTCACTATTAGCCATATTCAGGATCCCATTATGCATTAGGTAAACGGCATTATAATTGTGTTTCAATTGCATTGAGCATTTTGGGATTTCTTGCACGTACTTCAAATACAGTCTTTGGTTTGTAAATCCACAAAAACACCAGACCACATCAGAAAATAATCTCCGTCTACATCAACACACCTTAAAACACATATTACATGATCATTAATGTACACTGGGCAGGCATGTGCCAGTGTTAACAGGAAGCAGATTGTTGACTCTGCAGTTGGGGAGTTGCTCAAAAACGCCAAAAACACAAACATAGCAATAGTGACGTGTTTTAAAACTAAAACGTATTAGTGTAGATGTAGCCTTCAGTGTTGCTCTGCTAGCTACTCTGACTAGCTAACGTGTAATAACCACACTTACGCGTGTAGGTCGAGTTAGCAGAAAACTCTTTTCAAAGAAAACTGAATTCAAACTGCATTAAAATTTGAGTTTAAAATAATGTACCTAATAATAGAAAAGGATATTTATTAAACATGGTGTTGCCATATGTTTTCAGGTGAATGTACTTTGAAACTTTAACTAACAACCCTGAGTCTGCCCTATGTGTGGTGTTACTATATGTGATTATATGCTAACTTATATGATTTTTATGGAAACCTTTAAACTTGTAGCAGCTCTACTTAGCTTTAAAAAAGTTAGTTATAAATGAAATGACAAGTAGGTAATGATGTACACCTGGTGAGCTTCGTGATGTTTGCAAAGTGTCGTCTATGTTAATCTCCTGGTAAAAAATTGTGTAAAAATCCACTGAAACACAACATCTTGTTTGCTCAAATTAAATGATTCCACCCACCCATGGACACCTTGCATGACTATGCAATAACAACAGTGAAAGAGGCTGAATAGATAAAGCTGTCACACACTCTGAGCTCAAGTGCTATTAAATTGTCCCGTGGAGACTTATTCTTGTCAACCCCTGCTCAGACAACACACACACACACACACTCTCCCACACACACACTTCACAGGTGAGGTCACACAACTCAGTCTCTGGCCAATGCATATTTCATCAACCCTGGCCAGCCTGGCTGAGCCTGAGACCCTGACTCAGCTCCCATATAACCACTGTCCCCTGATGAAGACTTCAAGACTAACAAAGACACTTGTGCCAGGGCAATGGCATGAAGTGTCTGAACTGCAGATAAACAGAGCAGCTACACTGAGTATGAAATGTTTGCACAGACACTTTTTGTCTCAGTAAGTTGAAAGCTGCTATATTTGATTTTAAAGATTCAGTTTTAGTTTGTTATCAAAGTCAGAGGAGAACACTGATATCAATCTAATCTTCAGGACAAACATACATCCAGGATGCTTTTCATTTAGCAAAAAGACCAGAGAAGATGAAAATACACCTTCCAAGCAACTTAAGCTCCTTCTCCACTGGGCAAAAAACCTGCTAAGACTCGCTAACACCAGGCTTGTCTGCAATGGAAAAGGGTTCAATTGGCATTCATACCCAGGTCAAATGACTCTACAATAGACCTGGGTATTAATCAGCTCCGATCGGCATTGATGTAAACATAACACCTGGGTGAACGAGCACATTTTCATTCCTTTTCCTGCTGTGACGTCCTACAGAGCACGGACACTGTAAACACATCTAACACCTGTCCAGCACAGTGCTATTCAACCAGAAAGACCACAGCTACACTGCACTCAGGGATGAAAGAGTGAGCTGCAGCCCAGAAATAAGTTTTAAAAACATACAATCACCGATCGAAGCGTCTCACACAGAGGCTACAGGAGTACCAACCCTTGGGATGAGACAAGACAGATCCATTTTACTAGTTTACACGACAGCTAGCAGCTCACTGCGTCTGTGTGTGTGCTCTGTAAGTGCATGTAATGACATGGCTCTTTGTAAAAAGGGTTGAGACCCTTGTTGTATCTTGTTAGCTAGAAAGCTACAAGTTACATGAGTGCATCAGCAAGTTGGAACAATACTAAAACCTTGCACCCCCACTCTAAAGACTTTTGAGTTGCTGCCTACAGTCATAACTCCAACTCCAACTCCTAAGTAGCTAGCAGTAGCTAGGCTTGTGGTTTACCCAGATTTCAGTGTTTCTGTTCAGCTCCAGTAAACATGATCTGGAACAATTCTTTTACTGGACACACAGACATAACATTTCATAATGTCGTCTGACTGGGTTAGACCTGAAAGAAAGGTATTTGTCAGAGTGGTGTGTTTTGATTTTACACTGATAAATCTACATATTCTGTAAGACACTGCATGAAAAGAGAAGTAGTCAGTAAACTACAGGACCTGTAAACTCACACAGAGCACCATCAGTGGGAGTATGTGGAAAGAGATTTTGGTAGCTGGATGGTCGATGCTGCAGTTTTTCAAATGTTAACAACATGCTCATTGACTTGGGGAATTTTTTTTTCACAATGCACTTCTGGTGCTACTGGTAGCAAAAGCCAACACATTCACTGAATTAAACAACGGGCAGAGATAGTGCCATTTATATATGCAACAAACTATACATTCAATCTATTCACCTATTGAAGTCATTGAGACCCATTCAGTGTGTTTACATGCACTTAAGTAACCGGGATACAGTTGCTTTTCCTAGTTCACTGATTGCTTAAATGTCACAAAAACAAGAAACCTGGTTTTGTATGTCTTCTTCACTTCTACAGTTAAAATAAAAAAGCCATGCTTCAACAATAAGGTCAGGGGTAGGAGAGAAATCTGAGTACTGACCCACTGCACGTATATGCAGATTTACAGTAACCAGGTTACTACGGTGTATGTATGTACGTGTTCTCTGATTACCCAGATGATCTGGTTTCTCTGAGTAATCAGTATTCTGTGAACGGATGCATTAAAAGAAAACATGTTGCTACATTTGCAACACATTTTTAAAGTATATTTTTTTGGGCTTTTTTGTGCCTTTATTGGATAGCACAGTAGAGAGAGACAGGAAATGGGGAGGCAGAGAGAGGGGGAATGACATCCAGTAAAGGGTCGACTGCAGCGAGGACTGTAGCCTCTACATATGGGGCGCCTGCTCAACCCACTGCACCACTCGATGCCCCACTTGCAACACATTTTGTGGATTCCAACATAAGACGTGTAAAAATGTGTATAAAGGTTGACAGCGTTGACACATGCGTTGAACAGCCTGGGCTAATAAAATGAAATGGGTTAAGTGGCAGCATGAAAGGTGCTGGTCATAGTGAAAGCTGCTTTCAGCAGCTGTTTTCATCAAACGAGCTCTGCGTCCACTACCTGCCCAGCACCACACAGCAGACACAGTTAGAAACAGGCTGCTGAACAAACTGGCAGATCCAGTAGCTGTAGAGCCAGATTTATTTTTATGAAGAGCTGGTGAAGAACAAATGAGCTAAAAAGAGAGAATATTAGACTTACAATCATCAGGTAGACACATATGATGCTATGTGTCTGCTGGACTTGTGCAGCTGTAATTCATTAAAAACCGCTTATTTCTAGGTGGTAATGTCAGACATTGTGTTTTCAGCTGCTGTGAAGAATCCAAATAAATTCAAGCTTTATTTGCTTCAAACTGATGCAGATACACAACATGCAGAATTTTTTGCATGAAGCATTTCTACATTCTAATTTTGCGTCTCATTTTTTGATGTCAAATGAGATTTGTTACACAACTCTCAGTCTGAGATCTGCAATAAATTGATGATTCTTCACTGGCATGCATTCAATCATTTACTGAATGACAGAGATTCAACAAACACAAAACGTGTCCCTCGTTTCCTGTCTTAAAACCTGGACGAGCATCCCTTTGCAATGACCCTGCAACATCATCCACAACTCACCAACTCAGGCTGATGCATCAGTGATCCAAAGACTACAACAAAGAATGACAAGGTTACCTTTCCTCTGGTTGACGGCCTGACGTGCTGTGGACAAGCTCTTCAACCTGTACCAGGTGTGTAACTTGTCTTATCTGTCATCACTCAGCTCTGCCCTTTTTTTCTTCTTCTTTGAATGCGTAAAGCGTTAAAGTAAAGCAAAATGTTCACCTGTCTGAAATGTAGAATCTGTGTTGCCGGAGGTGAAAAATCTCATTTAGCACCTCTGTGAAATACACTGCTTATCAGATGGACAAAACAATGAAGTTATATGCAGCCAAGATGGCTACTCAAGGACATATCTCCACTTCATTTACAAAGAGATCATTCTGACCCATCATCAGTGAACACAGTGTCAGTTCAACACTTTGCCAAAGATGGGCATCTAATGATTTTGTTGAAAGTGATTGAAAGTGACGATGATATCACTGGAATATTAGCGATGTCCAATTGTAGCATCATATTGAAGAAAATGTGCTGATGTTGGTGACTGTGCAGCTTCTTTATGGCACATATGTTCATAAAATATGACTTTAACAAATGTGACCAGAAGCGTTGATTGTACAAAGGAGTTGCTTGAGAGAAATGTGGTCGACTGCTTCTTCACTGAGTAGTTTGAATGCACTGCATAGCAGCGAGGTCGTTCAGGAGTCTGAAAGTGCTAAACACATATTTGAAGAAGTGGAGGACACATCATATAAAATGAATAAGTACTTCACTGAGAAGATTTACCTCATTAAACCTCAAGGAATCTTCCTGGCCCACAGGTCTTGGCAGCGGATAAATGTGTTATTACTGTGATACAGGGATACAGTTGAACTTTGTTTTGTTAACCTTGATGGAGCATAGATTCAAAAACAAAAACACATAAGATAGTACTTGTGTATCTTTACCTCAAAGACTTCGCCACTGGGGTTCAAGAGGTTCAGAGGTTTACGGATCTGGCAAGATCTTGCAACCACCCCTCGATACATTCATTCATTCACTTTGTGGATACTTCAAAAATGATGCACAGTTCACGGCCGAAATCGTCCAAGCAAAACAGGTGTGAAGGACTCTTCTTTAACCTCACGTTACAGAGAACACAGGTGATATTATCATGTACAGTGTACTTCAAGGTGTAGCCTCTTCAGAGGTCAAGTTAATGCTGTTTACTTGAACAGCCGAACAACAGGATTTCCAATTCTGACTTTGGATATGGACATGAGAGAAACGAGCCAAGTGTCACTTGAGACAGACAACATCTCAAATGGGCTGCCTTTTACTGATCTTACTCTTTTTATGAGGGGATGTTGTAGACAGAAAAAAAAAAATCAACATTGGCGTTAATTGATTTGGCAAAGGGAAATGTGCAGCATCATCTTTGCACCAGTTGTTCTAAATGGGCTTGCAGTATTTCTAAAAGCCCTAAAGTCTCATTAGGATGCTGTATGACGCAAATCTCATTCCAAAACATCATTTTATGACACATTATCTGAGGATGATGGTTTTGTTTGTACCTCTGTCTAAACTGTTGAGCATGAGGCCAAGAACAATTCATTTCAAAGACTGGCACATGTGGTTTGTAACTTCAAAAAGGGGTCTATAACATCAGGGTCAACGTTTTATCACTGTAAGAAAATAAATATCATCAATGCCTCCACTGTTAGTGTGGGGTCATTCATGTCTTTCCATGTTTGTGAGAATCCTAAAGGTGGAGGATAACAGATTGTTATGCCTTTACAGTGAAAATCACGTCAATGGAACATCAGATTTCTGGTCATTAGATGTTATGCCGAACACTGAGCACTATACTTGGTCATTATATTTACTGTATCACAGTAAGTGTAAATATGTTTTCCCCTGCAATCATAGGACTCGTTAATTTGTTGTTGTTGTTGTTGTTGTTGTTGTTGTCTTTACAGTTGTGTTAATGTACTTTATAAATTATTGTCCATATCATATATTTATATTTTTCATATTTTGGACGGCATGACCAAGAAATTTAGCTATTTTACTGATATTGCAATGCTATGCAATAAAATACCATGCAATGCTGTAAAACAAAGGTTGTCTTGACAAAGTGTATTAATTATTAATTACAATTAAGAATTGTTTTAAGTTTAAGTTGAATTAGATAATTCTAATTTAGAAGATACTTTATAGATAGATATAGATATACAGGTATATAGATATAGATTTGGCTAAACTGCTAATCATACTTTTTAGCAGCCTAAATGTGTTTTGAGCTAATTGCTATGAAACAATATTTGTAATAATCTGTCTTGTAAATTAACGTTGTTTTTAATTATTTACAAACATGAACTTTATGCGAGTTATACAGCCTACAACATGCTGGTGCAGTTAACAGTTTAACAAATGTACATGTTTCTATCTTGTTGGTAATTTGTTGCCACTAATTGAAATAGTATACGCAGCACCTTATTGCACAGCATGCTGTAACAGCACATTAATGAATCAGCACAAAAATCCACCACGGTACATTCAAACTGCCCGTATATATTTGTTTATACAACCACAGAGGAGGAGAAGTGCATTTTTGGTGACGAAGAAATTTAAAAATCTTTTAAAGAATCTCTAAAAATAAAATGACAATGATCGCGCTGCTTCACCCATCGTGTTGAATAAAATGAAATATGAGAAGTTAATCTCTCATACATGGAAACACAGAGCAGAGGGGACAGGATGTCTGTCCAGTCACATTTAATGTGGGCGTCACTATTTCACTGTCTCATCAGCCTCATGACACGATGATTCACAGGTCAGGTGGTGTTTTCAAAACTCGGTGTTTCAAGTTGGTTTGACTTTTCTTTGCCTCATGTCCGTCTACACATCCTCACACGCAGTGGGACTAAAGAGCGTGTAAACAGTTCACTGGTCTAAAAACTGTACATGTGTTTTTACTTCCTAAACACTGACTTTCAGTAGATGAGGCACAAATTTTCATCACAGACATTATGTAGAAAGTTTTTGGTTAAATTTAAATATATCAGATAATCTGAGTTCTATTTATACTGAGATTATTAATGACTAAATTAACCTCTGACACCTTATGATCAGAAAGATGAAACTCTTTGGTTATGGTAGGTTTTTGGTGTAAGTTACTATGGTGTGCAATAAAGTCCTTCAGGGGTCTTCACTCACCTTGTCAGGGCTTGTTCTGCCATAATCGCTGGCTCACTGTTCTTCTTCCTTTACTTAACAACTTTTAATTACCCAAAGGTCTCTCAGCAGAGCGCACGGAGCACTGGAGCCAATAAACCACATGATGAGCCACACAATGATGATTTTTCTGTTGTGTTTTGATCACAAGATCAAGTAATGATGGGATCACACGACAATGTGATGTCTGTCAACATGACGCTTTGACCCATGAGTACTCAGTGGTTATTACTACATTATTCTATGAGCACTCAGCACTCACGGGTTGGAACACACCCGCCTTCGAACTCCCAGCTTTCATTTTTAACTCAGCTACTGTCGTGGCTGGTAATCATTTATTTGACCAAATTTCAATACTGAAGGAGTTAATAAATAAATGTCATCAGCGTAAATGAGCCAATCAGCATGCTTGGATCAAGATCTAATAATGCTGGCGATTGGCTGTTTATTTACACAAACATGTGTGAGTGTGAGTGTGTAAAGAGACCGAGCTTAAAGATAAAACTAAAATTGGTACTGTCATGTGTATAGTAATTTTCTTTTTGTTAGAATGGATTTGATGAAATTGGTATTGAAAATAGGACAGTTAAGAATCAGTATTGAATCAGTACTGATATTGATACCCTGTGCTGGTCAGGGCACACTGGACAGCACTCTGTCTTGAAAGGATATAGCCCACTGTCTTGAAAGGAAACTTAAAACCTAAATGCAATGGCAGATTGTGAGGAATTATGAGGACAGTCAGAAGTCACTTTGCTGGCGGACTGTTATATTCCGGCCAGAGTAAACAGAGGAGTTATGCTGTAATAGTTCAAGTGGAACCTGAACCCTGCAGCAACAGCTTCTGCCAGAGATGTAGTTTTAAATGAGAAGGAAAGATATCAGTCAGCAAACACTGACTCATTCATTACAGCTCTCATTGACTGACTCTATATCAACATCATCAGTCGCATGGAGCAACACCTCAACCAGTGTTTAGTAAGGAGCTCGTATGCAGTGAATGACTGTGCGACGTAACAATACTGGAGCAGACAATATAATTAAAACATGGATCTGCCTGTCTCATAATGATGAATAATGTCCAGGAGGGGACGGCTGGACTGTAGATAGCCACAGTAATCAAGAGGAGCCAGTTTAAATCAAACCAGTGCCTCGGAGCATAATGGCTGCACAAACAACTCTCCAAGATCAAATCAATAGCACTGTAAAATCCTGACTGTAGTCAAACCTCACATAAAATATCTAGATGGAGGCTCGGTTATTGTTTCCAGTCCTGGCAGTTATCTGTATCAACAGTAGACACTTTGGTTGACAAGTGTCAATAGCTGCAGAGGACAGACAGACGTCGGAGGAGGAGGAAAGGGGAATCTGGTTTAACTGTGCAGTAAAATAAGGATCACAACAGTCCGGGGGCAGAGGGAGAGATGAATCATCCAGCCGTCTACTTTATGGTGCAGAAGTGAGGAGGAGGAGAGGGCAGAGGGAGGGAAATAGAGGGGGCAGTAAAGCAGAGAAAAGAAGGCGGCGAGACAGAAAGTTGAAGGGGGAATTGGTGAAAAAGAGAGTGCACGAGGGAGAGATAGAGAATAAAAAATGAGAAGACTAAGACTAAATAGAGGGAGTGAAGCTGAATCATGGGATTGAGCGGTGGAGGAGAGAGTGAGAGGAGGAGAAACACTGAACGGTGAGATGAGGAGGGGAGACAAGAGGACGGAGAGAGGGGCAGATCGAAGCGAGGAAAGCGAAGAAAATGAGGGTTAAAATGTAGAGAGAGAGAAAAAACATACACAAACAGTTTCTGACTTTCATGGCTGTGGAGCTGCAGAGTGACCGTGAGTCCAAGCAGCTCCAACAGGCTGTTTTCAGTTATCACCTGAGCAGCTCAGTCAGGACTGTGCCAGTTTTACATTTAACAACAGAGGCTTCTACGTAGAGTTTCTCTCCTATAGGAAATGCCAGTGTCAAGCAATTCACTTACAATCAGGCTGGAAATCATCCGGTCACTGCCCTCTCTGGATGAAATTTCCAGCTTCTTCTACCTCTGTCAGAAAGGTGGCTTGTTGCCCCTGTAACTACAGCTAACGGTAATGTCATGGGCTGCTGAAGCACACCTGTGCATCACTGCAACAAAGTGAGAGTTTAAACTAATTTTTAAAGGAATATTTCAACATATTGTCCAAGAGCAATGACTTCCTGGAGTATGGTTGTCTGGTTGCCCTCAAGCAGCTCACCTGGAGAAGGACTCTAGTCTATACCAGTATAGTCTAGTATGCAGTTTCTATGGACTCAAACTCAAAGCATGAGGAAGGTTGTAGAGGCTTGGGTTGCCATCTTTGAACACGCTCATCCAGTTCTCCTTAATACATCCACAGTGGATATGAGATGCCATATGAAGCTGCTGCTCTCAGCAGTGAAAAAGTCCAGTCCACATAACATGTTAATTTTTGTTAAGACAAAATGAATTAGTGAACTTCAGAGGTGCCGGTTGTCAAATTTTGTTACCTTTGGACAAAGCCAAGCTAACTGTTTATCTGTGTCCAGCTAAGCTAAGCTAACCGTCTTCTAGCTGTAGACTTATATTCAATGGACAGATATGAGAATGGTATTGGTCTCTATAATGCTAATAAAAAAGCCAATAACCATGTTTCCCAACATTATATTCATTTCATCTATTATTGTATTAACGATCGAATGTGAATAAAAATTATGCAACACAAAGTGCACCTTTTATAATAAAACTCTTTTTGAACTCTTTAAACTAATGAATGAATGAATATTGTTTATTTGAATATCCTGCACCTTATCTGCTGCCCATCCCATATGGAGTTACAAGACAATTAACCATAAACTTGATGGCAACATAACAAGTCATCACATACAATTCCAAAATTAATAATAGGTTCAAATCCATCACTTATGTTGGATACGGCGTCCTCTGTCTCAACAGCCAGGCTTCTCCTATGAATCTTGCCAAAACAAAAGTCTCTATATTAAAAAGACTTAAAAATGCAGATTCTGCTTTGTCACTATTAAGCAAACTGCTAGATGAATCAAATATTAGAAATATTTAATGTAGCTAAGACGCATGACTTCTAGGCTTCATTGGAGAACATACTGTAGGTGACACCAATCTAAAAACAACAGATGTCAGTCTCACTGATTTTATATGAAAATACCGTAGCTACATGATCATGGTGAGTTGAGCGCTGTTTGATCACTGTAGCTGGTCCAGCTGCTGACAACACCTGCTCAAGTGGAGCAGATGTCCCAGAGATGCACAGACAAAGTTGTGCCAAATTCACAAACCAAGGGTACCTTTCTACATTTCTCTTCCACCAGTAAATTGATTTTACACCCAAAGAAAGGAGTCTCATGACATTGGTTTTGATGTAGCTGGTAGTACTGCTTATCCCCAACGATAGCTACCAAAGTTCTTACCAGGAACGTCGTACCCATGGGTGTTATGTTACAGAACCATGATTCCATCTCCCCATCTTTTTACTGAGGTAGTCATTGATGACTGATTGAAGAGTAAACAGTTGTGTACATGCAGAAACAAGACGTCTGTCACTCATTGCCGCAGTCAGATTAGGGAATAACAGCTCAGAGGTACGAAAGAATTTCAGTGTTTCCCATTCACTGATTTATTATTATCATTTTTTGACTATTTCAAATGAATAAAGTCTTATTCATTGTAGAGCTGTGTACAGCACACTGATTCACTCAGCCCCACTTCCCCCACTCTCTCTCTCTCTCTCTCTAACACATCTGTCATAGTCGGACTGGCCATCAGGAGCACCAAGTACAAATCCCTGCTGCATTGGTGGCCTGTGAAAAAATCCATAAAGTTTTTTCCATCTCTGTTGGCCCTCTATATGTGCCTGTCACTCAGGGTGCACAGAGCAACTGCAGGCGTCTGCTGGGACTGGGATTATTTGCCAATCACAATATCAATTGTTTGAGGGTGTGTTTGACACAATGTGAAGCAATGGAGATGTGTATATTGTTCAGTTATTTATCTATCACAAAGTACTTGGCAATTAAAATATTTGCAGTGGGGCTCCTTATATACGCTACGGTATTATTAAATAATTAATGTTCTTGCACTAAAGCTATGTAGGTGTCGATTTACGTAACTTAAAGCTATTTGTTTGAGCTTAAAACCTTTTTTTTTAAATGAAACAAAAAAAAATCCTACATCTTCTCAGCCCTCTTAGTGCTGTGTTCTGCTTGTTTAGGAGAGGAAATCACATCAGGCATCAACCTCAGCAAGAGAGGATGAAGGTAACGCTGCACAGGTGAGCAGTCAAATTAAATCAGATTTAAGGTTTGTCCTTATCCTATCAGAATCAGTGCACTATAGCTCAAATTCATCTTGTGTATCATAGATGAAATAAGAAAAGAGAATTAAAGTCTTATTATTTATGTTTTGGTGAAAAACATGTTTTTTTAACAGACACTAAAAAGTCTGGTATGTGAATGCTGGTGGGTATATTATTTTGGAGTGAAGGGTTTTAGTTGTCTACATCTTCAACCTAATATTATTTGCATATGGTGATGAGGAAAATGTAGAAAAGCATGGCATTCATTTTGACTTGGCATGTTGTGGAGACTGAATTTGGGGCAAAGGAAGGGGTTGTGGTGCTCATGTCACACCTTTAGAGCCCCACTTTTAAAATCACTGCTCCGCCCCTCCACTGTCTGATCTGCAGCTGGCTCTTTTGAAGCTGGTCATTTTGCATTAGCATGAGCCTCTGGATAACTAGCTAAACCACCAGACAATAACTCAGAGGAATTTTCAGTGTTAACAACAGTCACTAACACATAGCAACTGATTACTCAGGCAGCTGAGTAAGATAACTCTCACTAGTGCCAAAGTGAGCATAACATTCCTCCCTCTTCTCCATAAGTTTTGGCTTGCATCTGCACATTTAAATTCAATATAGACAAAAAAGCACCAACCGAAGCCAAGTCAGTGCTGTAGTTGTCCTATTTTTAATTATTCAAATTAATCTAATGTTGCTAATTTTGCAGAGGACCTTCGTGAAGGCCCTCAAGGACCCAGAGAGGTCCCTGGACGCTACTTTGAGAACAAATGCATGAGCAGATGTTATAGCAGTGGTGCAGACAGGTACTTGGGTAAGATAATAAAAGAGATAAGGGGAGATGCAGAGTGCTGGGTAGTCTTAAACACAGTGACACAGCAAGATCGGCAAGACAGTAAACAGGAAAGGTCACCATCCACAAGTAAAACTCACAGGTAATGGTATAATCAATATCACCTTGAGCGGACATGGTGGTAAATGAAACAAAGTCGATGTGGGTAAAAGTAAAAGGGAAAATTGAGCAAGAGAAATGCTGATACAAATAAAAGCTGGCAGATTTCTGCTGCCTCACGTCATGATCTGCTAGAGGTGTTTTGATACAAAGTAAAATGACAGTTGTTTGTTCTTTTTCACTCTACCTTATCCAGGCTGATTTCACCAGTTTACAAAAACCACCTATGAAAGCAGAAACACTTCCACTTTGTCTCACTGTTTACAACAGTGGGCAGGCTAATGGGCAGAGAAAGAGGCCTGTGACTGAAAGCTGATTGGGCAACACTAAAGTTATAACCCTCACACTATATTATAGATGGAATTCTGTTCAGATATTTAGGCAAAATAGTTTCTTATCAAAGCTAAAAGGAGGTGGTGATTGGATTAGAGCTGCTCCAAAAACATATAAAGGCATTGTTGCAATTTCAGGCTTTTTGCTTTTACTATCGTCAGGCAACGATGGTTTGAAACTGCGACAATGCCTTTGTCCATTTTTGGAGTACTTATATTATATAATATACCTTTTATATTCACATACATATATATATATATATATATACAGTATATATACCTCATGTAGCATCATCCTTCACCTCATGCTACAGTATCTCACCACAGTATGAGGTGTAGCTGCTATATTTATTTATATGTGTTTATGACATTCCAGCAACATTAATAAGTTAAGTTACTTATAGTACTAAAGTATTCGTCTTCCTTTAGACAACTTACTTGGCTAAAAATATGTTGGCCAGAAAGAACTGGCTTAAGTTCAGTTGTGCCTCAGCTTCAAATGAGCCTCACATTTTTCATAGGCTAACCGAGTGGAGACGGCAGTGTCAGTACAGACACTCCTGATCCCCAGAAAGTGAATCCCAATAGTTTTGTTGACCCCCTGGTTTTTCATCTAGCACCACCAGTAGGCTGAACATTCAACTTTTCAACTTTTTCAACTCAACTTTTTTGTGCTAAGTGGTCATTAGTAAATGTTAGCATGCTAACATGCTAACCTTAGACAGTGAACATGGTGAACATAAGCTGCAAAAAATATGGGATGTTTCCCAATATTATGCCACCAGTTGGTAGATTGGCTTTTTTAGTCCAGAAGTCAAATTCGCACAAACAACAGAGAGAGAAAATTCACTTTGCTTTCTGTCTGATCAAACCTTTAATCTAGTTAAATGTAATCTAATTTCAAAATTGCTCTAAATTTGCCTTCACCTGCTGCAAGTACAGATGCTGTTAGCGCTAACACTGTGTAGCACATTCTCATACTGCTAACGCTATAAAAAGCTAAATGAATTATTGAGCTCACCTGTCTCCCAAGTAGTTTGGCAATACAACGTAACAGTTCAGTCAGGTACAGGTGTGTTGAAGTGTAACCTGTGCCGAGCTGAGCTACTGATATTAGGAAGATTGCAAATAGTCCTCCTGTCCTCCGGAGTCCGGAGTTCTCAGTTGAACTTGTGAAGTTCGAACTCCGAAGTACGGGAGTCCGGACTTGGTGTAATTTGCATTGAGAAATGGTTTGAGTATCTCTTTTTAAAGTTAAGGTGCAACTTTTAGGTGCAAGAAGAAGAATAGCAGAGCAGGAAATGCAGTGCCAAGTCACTCCAGTGAAGGTAAGCTAGAGGCACGATCAGCTCCACATGCTCAGGATGTCTTTCTAAATTTTTGTTCTAATTCAGGGAAAACCAGAGCTGAGGTTTTTAGGTCTGTGGCAGGGAAGAGGGAAACTGATTCAGCTGCAGATGCACGCACACGCACACACACACACACACACACACATACACACACACATATACACACATATACATACATAGAGCCATGCTGAGATTTAGCTCTATGGCAGACAGGCTGAAGGCAGAGATTCTACTGCAGAAGCACAACAAAGCCACTCTGGGGTTTTAGCTCTGTGGCATGGCAGACTGAAGGCGGAGATTTAACACACACAGGCACTCCAGGCGGCCAGTGTCAGGCAGACAGATCGGAGAGGAGGAGAGAGAAGACACCATTAATACTACAGATGGAAAGTCTGAGAGCAACTCTAGTCACACTGCAGAGCCAGCCAGGCCCAAGGATGGATAGGAGGTGAGGAGAGCGAGAGCTGGTTTCTTGATGTTTAGTAATGAAATGTATTTTGTAAAAATGACCAAAATCTAAACGTTGAGAGACCAGGATGAGACATAAAGGTGATGTAACACTCCTATAAGCATCTGTACAGATGTAAGCGGATGTAAAAATACCAAAAATATTATTATTATCTAGACAAAACTAGTTTTCAGTCCTATCCATTTGTGGTTACCCAGAGACACAATATAGAGACAAAAAAGTATTATTTGGCCTTCTTTCCAGAAATATTACTAAAAATACTCAATAGAAAGTAAATGGTAATCTATCATCTGATTATATCTATAGTCATCTTTGAAGCTGGCATCACCTTTGATGTTCAGGTAAATAAATGTGGAGTCTTGTTCTCCTCAGTTACAAACCTCATCTAAAATTGAGCAGTTTTAATAATTCATCAGACTGGAAAAAGAAATAATCTCATCCAAACTACTACATGGCTCGATTTTTTTTTTAACCTGTTCTGAGTGTGAGAACGTATATTCCCTCAATCTGGTTTATTATAATTACCTCCACCAAGGAGGTTATCTGTTCACCTGTGCCTGTTTGTCTGTTTGTTTGTTTGTTTGTCAGCAGAATTACGCAGAAAATACTGAACTGATTTGCACTGAACTTGTTGGAGGGATGGGGCATTGGCCAGGGAGGAACCTATTCAATTCTGGTGATGATCCAGGAATTTTTATGTCTTTCCTCAACATTGCGAAATAGGGCATTTTTCAACAATATTTCAGCTCGGCTGAATGACACTGTAGTTGGTTTGTTTGTTTGTTTGTTGTCTCTGCCAAAGAGGTTATACAGTATTTTCCCGGCTGTTGCAAACTTCTTCCATTTAAGAATTTTGGAGGTCACTGCGCTCTTGGGAACCTTCAGTGCAGCAGAAATGTTTTTGTAGCCTTCCCGCCTCGACACAATCCTGTCCCTGAGCTCTGCAGGCAGAACCTTTCTTTCTCATGGTTTGGTTTTCGCTCTGATCTGCATTGTCAGCTGTGAGACCTTATATAGACAGATGTGTGTGAAAATTCAAGTGTCATATCAAAGTCTCTGAATAGTTGTGTCAATCTGATATTTAAGTTTGTGCTAATTAATAAATTTGCTGAAATTTCAAAATTTTTAGATTTAATTTCTGAATGCACTGTTAAGTTAATGCTTCCAAGCAGCGTAACTCCAGCTTCAGCAGCAAGTGACAGATGACACGGAAAGGCTCATGTGAAGGCGAATAGTTTCAGT
Organism: Seriola dumerili; assembly: GCF_002260705.1. NCBI lineage: Eukaryota > Metazoa > Chordata > Actinopteri > Carangiformes > Carangidae > Seriola > Seriola dumerili. The sequence goes on along the minus strand of NW_019174497.1, from coordinate 8,062,617 downwards.
GTTTTAAAATGTAGACGGCTTCGTCTAGACGTGGCCTAAATTCAGCTAATCTGGGGATTTGTTTACAACCTGATTTTACTGTGTTTCCAGATCTCGGCAATCAACTCTGAGATTACTGTGTTGTTATTACTGAGGGGAACGATGGCCAAAACTACTAAGTTGTGATAAACTGGAATTATCCATTAAGACTAACACAGACTGAGCTATTGCTTTGTCAATGAAAAGAGACCATTTATCCTCATGAGGCCACTGTTTCGTTGTTGTTGTTGTTGTTGTTTTTGATACTTGTCTTTCTGATGCCGTTACACTATCTTGATTTGCTGGTATAATAATGCATGTTTCTATGTTTTGTCATTGTGAAATAAATCACACTATATTGGTTATTTTAATGTTTTTACTCCTTCCATCGCCTTTTATTATCACCAGGCTCCTAGTGTCACCTCCATTTTGTTCTCTCCAACTTGATTGTGTAGCAGCAGGAGTTACATTCAGAGCTCTACACAAATAGCAATATATATGTATACAGCCTCACACACACACACACTCTCCACCTCAGAGAGCCACTCTGTGCCACAGTCAGACAGGAGGAAGCCTGATCGTCGTCAGCAGCCTACCACTGTCATGACCATAAACAGCAGCCCTGGGAACTGTTGGTTCGATTACATCACAACTTACAACTAAGGCAACTCTCGCCAACAAAACTCTCCTTACCTTACCGGAAGGACCAGCAGTTTCCATGGGAACAGGACAGAGCCAAGAGAATGAGAAAAATAGACAAGAGAGAGATGGAGAGACGGAGGAGAGGATGGATGTTGGGGGTGTAGAGAGAAGAGAGTGTACAGAGACAGAACAGTGAGAAACATGTCTTTTGTTGTGTTTGTCACACGGGGAGGTAATGTGACCTTTGATGAAGGTGAGGCAGGTGAAGCAGGAGTGGGAGGGGGGGGGGGGGGGGGGGGGGGGGGGTGAGACATGTGTGATTACACAGAGGAAAAGAAAGGACGGGGCCGCAGCTTGAAGACAGTGAGGCCTGTGCTTCCAGCATCACCGGGGGTTAAATTAGTGTGTTTGCTACAGAGAGTCTCCGAATGCTCAGTCAACCCCTCAGAGCCCTGCTCTCCAGAGAACAGAGGGCCTGACAGGGATCAGTAAACAACAACGGATATAACTCAGTCCGCACAGAGTGCAGCTTCACACACGAGGTCCCTCAACGCCCATTAGGTAATGATGTTACATGAGCAACACTTCAACTAGGCCTCAATTCATGGATCATTTTTACTATTAATCAATTAATGTTTTCTCTAAAATAAGGTAAAAATGTCTTTCATCTGTTTACTCTGTACAAAACCCAAGAGAAAACGTTAGTGAGATTTTCAGGTGCTGGTAGGTGGGTGGATTTTTTTTTTACCTTTGGACAGAGCCAGGCTTGTTGTTCACCCTGTTCCCAGTCTCCTAAGATCATGTGCTGATCAGAATGTTCTAGACGTGAAAACTTATCGATATTTAAGTTGCATTATCCTTCAGCTCTGAAAGAGGAAACATAGTCTCAGAGAACAGGAGCTACAAATAAACCCTCTGACGTTCTAGTTGAACTGCACCACCCAGTGTAACATCTTAATCATTATGCATGTAGTTCTGCAGGTTTTCATCTGAATGTAACACACATTTTTAAAAAAAAAAAACTCAGCTAAAGTAATTGCAAATGAATTTCCCTCCTCTTGAGTTGTGTGAATATTCAGAGTTAAGATAAACAAACTAGGGCACAAAATTTAAAGTCCCATTAAACCAGCGGAGAAGAAGAGGTGCAAAAAGATGACGTCATTAAAAGAGCACCAGGAAAATGTAGAAAACATGATTGAAATATGGTATTAATGTTTGTTTTGTCTCTTCGGCAGAGTCAGAGCCTTATATAGCACTTTTCTAGGCATAGTGACCACTCAAAGTACTTTACAATACATGCCACATTCACCCATCCACTCACACACTCTCTTGTGCAAGGACACTTGGACACGCAGAGAACAGGGATCGAACCACTGACCTTCTGATCAGTGGATGACCCGCTCTACCTCCTGAGCCACAGCCGCCCGCTCAGCCAACCCCAGGCTTTCATCGATACACAAACTTTTACACCTTTTTTTTTTTTGTGATATTTGGAGATCACTCTGGTTTTCTTAATGTGGATAAAAATAAGTCGACAGACACCAAGACACTGTGTCAAACTATGTTAGATACACTGTATGTACCAAGACCACCTTGCTCTCATCTTATACATTAATGCACTGGTTATGAAACATTAACCTTCAGAGGAAAAGACTGATGGTGCTACATTATTTCACAAAACAAATGCCATGTGTGGCTTAAGGCTACAACTCACAATTATTTCCATTATCATTTCATTATAGATTAATCTGTCAATTATCTTCTCACGGAATCGTTTGCTCTATTAAATGTCAGACATGAGTGAAAAATATCCATCACAATTTGCCAGTTGCCACGGCTCAAACTACAAACTGATCAGTCAAGACGAAGAAAAAGAAACTGGAACCGTCCTCTAAGCAGGCCGTCATCCGCGAACGGATCAAACGTGACATTTTTGCTTGATGTGACTCAAACAATTTGTTTATTATCAAAACTGTTTTATATTATATATATTTTCAGTCAATCAACCAATTGATTTAACAGCTAATTTCAGCCCCCATAAAGAACATACAGTATATAACGAATGAATGATTTTATGCAATACATTTGTGTGCTCTGGGAAATGCAGGAAAAAGACAAACCAAGGAGAGGTGGGTACAGCAAACAGCATGAAAGTCAACTGCAAAACTCAATCACAAACAGATTTGACTGAAGGGAACTGATGACGTGTGACAGTGAACGAGGCTTTGAGAGAGACATTTGGTCAGATGTCAGGTGTAGTACAGCGGTCTGGCTGTGGATCCCTGCTCCTCCTGTTCAATCTGCTCTGCCTTGACGACATTTAGGCGCTGACCATAGCAACAGTCGCCCTGCCCGCCGACTGTTGTAATTGGCCAGTCCTTTGCAATAACAGTACATATGTTGCTGACATTCAGCCACAGGACTGACGCAACCTTTGATATCCTGTTATGAAAGCTTGTCCAAGAAGTGAACATTATCTACTGTTCTCCAGACTCTCATATCTCTAATCGTTTTTTCACTCCCTGACACTTTCTTTCCTGACCTCGAGCGCTACCTCTTTTTCTGTAAATGCATGTGTGTGTGTGTGTATGTGTGCGCTTCAGTCAGTCAGAAGGGGAACAGTGCGGTTGAGGCGACAATTGCCAAGGTGAGGGGTGTGTGCGCGCTTGTGCTTGCGTGAGAGCATGCACAGTGGGGCTTGTGCGTGTCTAGAAAAACAGCAGTGATAGGCAGCTATGTGGTTGTCACAGCAACAAAAACCCATCTCCAAACCTCGCCTCTCAGTCTCTCCTTCATTCTCCGTCATTTCATTCTACCCCTGCATGCATGCAGAATGTAGATGTGTCTGTGTGTGACCTTACATGCCTCCTCTGTGTGTGCACTGCACTGAGTTAGCAGAGAGGAAAGAGACGAAGAAAGATGGGGAGATAAATGCATGATACATGTGTGTGTGTGTGTGTGTGTGTGTGTGAGAGAGAGAGAGAGAGAGAGAGAGAGGGAGAGAGAATGAGGCAGAGAAAACAGAAATAAATTGCAGTGCTGACCTATATTCTTGAATCCTGCAACCAGACAGTTCAGCGGCACAGATGTTCCCCCAATCCCCGTGCTCCTGAAACCCTCGGCCGTTAAATCCAGCCACAACACCCGGCTGTGTAGACGGGACTCGTTGTAATTATGCCTGTGTGTCCCTGTGTCCTGCGTACGCTATGCATCAGTATTTATTTGTCTGTGTGTGCCGTAGCAGTTTGTGTGGGAAGATCTGTGCTGGATTATTTCTATGCTCGAAGGAGCTGCTCACTGATTTCAGGCCTTGTCTCCGTGTATATGTCAGAGTAACGCCTATGGACGCCATTATACACTTGTCAATAATCTGTATCTGGTAGGAAGGCTCTTTTTATCCTTCCAAATCCTAAATCTGATGATGCAAGCACAGGCGGAGCAGCAGAGAGGAAGACTTATTTCAGGCCTCAGACCTCTAATCATTCTCTGCACCAGACTGAGCCGGGAGACTGTTTGTCTCCACTCCTGCTCGTTTCATGGCGACACTATCACAAGTAGGAAATGTGTTAATACAGCATGAGGAGGGATTTTATAAAAAAAAGTAGATGATACATAATACAACACTACATAAGACAAACAATACAAAAAAAAATAATTTTATAAATTTTCCAAAATGCCAGACTCTGTCATAGCCATTAATGTATTTTATTACAGGCCCAAGACAAATACTGATCACCTGATAAGTATCTGTTAAATCATATAACGTGACACCTACAACATAATTCAGGTTAACAGTTAAACCCCAGTACTCTCAATGTATTTAGATTTATTAATATATACTGTATATACAATATATAATATACACTGACTGAGCACTTTATTAGGAACACCTTCTGTACACACCTGCTTATTCATGTAATTATGCGATCAGCAAATCCTGCGTCAGCAGCAGTGTCATGTACAAAATCCTGCAGATACAGGCCAGGAGCTTGTTAATGTTTACATCAAACATCAGAATGAGGAAGAATGTGATCTCAGTGACTTTGACCATGAGTGTTGGTGCCAGTCAGGCTGTTTGGAGTATTTCTAGCTTCTTTTCAACACAGATCCTGCTATGTCAGCTTTGTTGCCACTGAACTGTGATTACATCAGAGCCACAGTGTATACATGTTCATACTGCTGATTCATAATAATGAATGTTTATACCACAGTTATACCACTGCCTAATACTGTATTTATTTAATCCTTACTATTTATTATACACACACAACAGACCTAACATGTTTGAATATAAAGAACTTGTATGATCTAAACTAATTGTTCTATCACATGTATTGAATGAATTCCTGTCCAGTCATTCCCAGCGATGGACCAGCACCTGCCTTTACTTCTGCTTCTGGCCTCATCAACCATCAACAACCACATTACAGTAACACCTTGGAGTATTACTCCTTTTGTACATAGTTTTTTTCATAGTTTTATTTTTTTAATATGTGTATCTATGTATGTTTATCATTTTGACTGTTGCAGTATTTTACCTTTTTATTGTTATTTCCTGTTAATATGTTTATTGGATACTGCATCAAACACCAAGCCAAATATCTTGTAAGTAAAAACCTACCTGGCAATAAACCTTATTTTCTGATTCTGTCTTTGTGATGATGTCATCATCCCTTCCTCATGCTGCTGTAGCCTGACACTCATGTGTCATGCAGTATCCTCTTACCTTCATATTTTTATAGGTAACTAAAAAGATACTGTTTGTATTACAGGTACTCATGATTTATTACAGTGCTATCCACAATTTTAACAATTGACAATAAATGCACATATAAATATTAAATTATAAGGAACATGGGGGAAACAACAACATGATTAACTGTACAGGGGCGAAGAGGTGAAATGCTGCCCCCTATGGAGGTGGAGCAAGTAGC
>NW_019174497.1:8048832-8056998 GCF_002260705.1 Seriola dumerili | reverse complement strand
AAGGGGCCAAGGCTTACACGACAAATAAAAACCATCCTAAACTATCCTTGGTAAAAAAAAAAACAAACAAAACATAAAAAAGAGACAAAAGAACCCCCCAACCCCCCCCAACGAAACCCCCCCCATGAAAAAGTTTTTTTTCCTCAATTTTATGTGTTATAATATAATTCCTGCATCAGTGGGGGGGTGGGGGCTTGATTCTTAAGGGGGGGTCCTGGGCGGGCATACTTTTGGGGTTTTTAAAAAAACCCAAAAAAAAAAACATTTTTTTTTTTTTTTCTTTGGGGGGGCCTTTTTTAAAAGGGGGTTTTTTCCTTCCCCAAAAAAAATCCCCAAAGGCCCAAAAAGGGGGGGGAAAAAAAAACAAACGTTTTTTAAAGGGCAAAAAAAAACCCATTTTTTTAAACCAAAATTTTTATTCTTTGTTTTTTTTTGTTTTTTGGGGTTTTTCTTTTTTTTTGTTTCCCCAAATTTTTTTCTTTTGGGGAAAAATTGGATTTTTTTGGGGAAAAAAAAAAAAATTTTTTGGGGTTTGGGATTTTTTTTGATGGGTTTCCCCCCCAAAAAAAGGGGAAAGAGGGGAGAAAGGGGAACAGCTTCATAATTGAAAAAGGGGGGAAAAAAAAAAAACCCAAGGGGGGGAATGGGGGGTTGGGGGGGGGTTTTTTTTTGTTTTTTGGAAACCCCCAAAAGGGCGTTTATTAAAAGGGGTTTTTTTTTTTTTCCATTTGCTTTTTTTTTTTTTGGGATTGTTAAAATGGTTTTCGGGGGGGTTTGATTTAAAAAAAAAAAGGGGCAAAAACCTTTGTTTTTTTTTTTTTCCAAAAAAAAAAAATCCCAAAGTTTTTTTTCCCAAAAAGGGGTTTTTCCCTTTTACAATTTTTTCCTTTTTTAAAACCCCCCTTTTTGAAAAAAAAAAAAAAAAAAGACAAACCGGTTTTTTTTTTTGTTTTTTTATTGGAAAAAAAAAAAAAAACCCCGTTTTTGGGCCAGGAATTTTGGGGGGGAAAGGCAAAAAAGGGGCAAAAACCCAAATTTTGGGTTTTGTGGTTTGGTTTTTTGGGGCCCTTTTTAGGGGGGGAATTTTAAAGGGGCAAAAGGGGGCGTTTTTTTGGGGTTTTTCTGGGGGGGGGAAAAATTTAAATTAAAACCCTTTGGAACCCCAAAAAAAATTTTTTTTTTTTTTCCCAAAAATTTTGGGGTTTTTGGGTTTTTTGGGGGGAAAAAAAAAATTTTAAAATTTAATTTAAAAAACTTGGTTTTTTTTTTTTGCAATTATGGGGAAATTCATAAACCCAAGGGGGTTTATTTTTATCCTTTAAAAGATAAACACAACAGGAGGGGGAAAATGGTTCAAGCAACCAAAAAGGTGCCTAATTAATTAAAAAAAAACCCCCCCCCCAACTAAGGGCCCTTGTTTTTTTCTTTTCCCACCCCCATTTGGGGAAAAGGCTTTTTTTTTTTTGCTGTTTTTTGGGGGAGGGTTAAGGGGTTTTCCTTTTTTTTTTTTTTTCATTTGGTTTTACCACCAAAATTTCCTGCCATTTTTTTCCAAGGGGGTGAAAGGGGGAGGTTTACGAAAAATTTTTGGGAGGCTTTGGGGGGGAACCAGTCTGGAAAAAAAAAAAAAAAAAAAAAGCGGGAAAATTTTTTTTTTTTCTGGGAAAAAAAAAACCCCCTGGGGGGAAAAAAAAAGGGAAACCTGCCCCCCCAAAACCTAATTTTTTTAGGGGGGCTTTGGGGAAAGACCCCCCTTGTTTTTTTAAAAAAATTTTAATTATTTTTTCAAAAAAAAAAGAAAAAAACCGGACCAAGGAAAACCGTGGGAAAAACAACAGCTGGAAGAAAGAAGAGAGAGAGAAAGATGGACGGATGAATGACTCAATAAGGAAACAGAACAGAATAAATCTACTTCATTGGCAGCGCATCACTATGGACTGAAGGACGAGGCGGAGAAGACAGAAAGCAGGGTCGCAGTTGAAGAATAAACTAAACCAACTGAACTCCTTCAGTCACCTTTTTACACTGATGCACAGATTTTCTAACCTACAGACAGTTAGTAGATCAGTGGATTCTCAGCCAGGTGTTACATGTACTACAGGGGAACCTCTGCGTGGACCAGGACTGTATGTCATATCCTGTAAACCAATTTCTAAAACAGTGATTACATCACAGTTATTTTAAGTCCAAGTAACATGAATAAGCTATTTTAGATGACGTGTGAGTTCCATTGTTCTCCTCCTTCCACTGGTGATTTTCCCACGGTTGTGGATGTGAGTTTGAGTGGGATCAATGACATGCAGGAAGGAATCAGTAGAGATGAGACATAATATCAAGACTTAGATTTGGACCATAAATGTAAAATAAAGATGGACATAGCCCTCCGTGACATACCCCACAGGTTCCTGTTGTTCTCAAGCTCAGAATTAGGCTGCTCCACCGTCGCCATCTTGGCAGTGCCTGACTCCGCCCCTAACTCCTCCAGCTTGATCCAAAAATGGACAAAGAGGAGGCGAAACTTTGGTGCAAACCAATTTGTCCAAGCATACGCTCACCCGCCTTTCACTCAACCCGAATACGGTCACCAATTATGCAGAATTATTGTACTAATAAATGAAAAACAAGGTTGAGTTATATAAACAGGTGTCATGAAGGAGAATTAGACTTTAGAGACCAAACAGTTTTTTGTACCGGGCTGTAAACATGTTATTCTGCTGTTAAAGCTGGAATTTTAACATGGGAGTCTATGGGACTGACTCACTGTTGAAAGCCTAAACTATAGTGGTCATTGGGTTTTGGCACTTCACTGTTAGCTTCATTTTTCAGCCTCGGAGGATGCTGCCTGATTTGGACCACATTGAATAGGTAAATATAATGCAGGGCAGATGTGACTACTTGTGGGCAGGAAGAAACAGTAGAGCATGTTATAATATTGAGGTAGAGAAAGACTGCATCTGATTCAAAACTTCAAAGAAGAAGAAGAAGAAGAGGAGAAGGGAGAAGGAGACAGGTTTACTTTAAACAGCAGGATGTATTGTCATTATTTTCAGTTTTGTCTCAGTCAAAGACGTAAAAAACATTGTCGTCTGTTGTGCCAGCAGCAAAATCCTGCCTACTGCGAGAAATACAACATTTAATTTATCGAAACATTCGCTACAAGCAGCGATGTGCAACAACAGCAGCACTGACAGGGAGGCCTCGAACTTCCAGCGATAACAGGCGCTCTGACTAAACAACAGAAATTGGATTTCAGACCCAGGACATGTGGTAGAGAGACTTTAGTGGGACAAGATCTAAGGAGCTCGTCGCTTGGGTTTATCACAAGGAGATACCTCTTTCCACAGCGGACTGACTCTTCATTTCGGACGCATTTATTAGAGGAAATACCCCGTGAAGAGCAATGTCAAGCTGCCGCAGAGAAAGACGTTTGCTGGGGTACCTTGTTGAAGGAATAAGGGGTGATGGGAATCTAATGTAAGCCCACACCTAAGAAGTGTTTACACCACAGCCGACATTGGACAGCGATCAAACTAAAGCTTTCAGGGCGTAACTGTTCACTTGGACCAGCAGCTCCACACGCCGCTATTAGCAGATTAAAAACCACAAGGAAACACGTTGATGTATTGTTGCCAGAGATATAACAAATTCATTTCATCATATGGGACTGCTTGGCAAAGCTGTAAGCACTGTTCACAGACAATGCATCACATTTATCCAAGTGTTTTAAATATATCAGCTTGTTCATTCTGAGTCTGATTCTGAACAGGACAGTAACAAGGATGTCACCGTGACAGATCTCACAGAAGTCAGTTACTTCCCAACAGTAACAGGTGTGTATCGCATACAATTAACCTCATTCCTAAGTTTGAAAATAAATACTTGACTTCCAGTGCAGAAGGACCACTGCTGTTTGGAGTAGTATCGTGAAATGCCACAGCTCTTTGGACCAAGAACAAGTCGATCTACAGTTACATCAGAACATTGAGGCCGTCTGGAATCCGCTAATGGCAGCATTGGACGTTCTAATGGCAAGAAAACTTTATTATGGGATGTTATTCCCACTTCAAGAATGACACCTGGGCTTACCAGATGTCATTGTGAAGGTTTACCTACATTCTAAATCTCTTATCTTTTTGTACATTTATTTGGGCAGATTTTGTTGCGTTGCCACCATTAGTCCAAATAACAATATTTCAATCACAGCTAATAAAGTAAAAGAGGTCAATAAATAAGCCTAAAAGCAAAAATGTATGATATTGATGCCACATGTTTAGATCTACAGTGAATATTGCAACATAAAAAAAATGGTTCAAACGCCAAATTAAAATAATAATAAAACAACTATAATAAAAAGATAGCTGGTGTAACTGGATAAGCCAAAGATGCACTTGTTGCAGCTGCCACTTGTCTGAAGTTTGGTTGAGAGACGAAAGGTAGGAGACAGCCGAAGTGCTCCTGCATGAGGAGGAACCTCTGTGTCCTCGACGTCAGGCAGCCATGATGAAATGGACCTTTTTTTGCAATTGAGACAGAGCCGGAGGACAAGCTAGTTGCAGAACAAGAAGTAATGGGACTATTTGAGTCATGGGTGGTATGAGGTTGAGACTCTGAACCAGTCTCCAAATTCATAACCATTACGGTGAAGCAAAGTCCTGAATGGCAAGTCTCCACTCTGCAGCCATTTTGGCAACGTCCCCGGACAGTTATTCCAGGCTAACAAGCAGACCCAAAAGTTTCATGATGCCAACTTTGATGATGCCGTCTGCTACTCTCTGCCACCATTCAGTTGTCATAAACTTCAACGCGCACATGTGTCAGTACAACAACACCAACTGGCTTGATATCAGCTGTAATAAAGTAAGATGATTGGGTGTTTTGCGATATCTAGTTTGTGTGAAACGAGTTATTGCAATGAGCATAAAAAGGTTATTTTGAGTAAAGATGAATAGCTGAGATGTGAGCTGCCCTGAGTCACGACAGTGCTTTTAAATTGTGAGTCAGGTTAGTCAGCTGACTCTGGCTCAGATCACGTAGCCAAATCTAGAGCTCACATCTTCAATAGGGGACCAACCTAAAAAAGGCCTCAACACACTGATCCCAGCCTCAGTTTGTGTCTGTTGAAGAAGACGTTATCTCTGGCTACAAGATGTGTTAGTCGTGGAAATTGACTGAACAGTTGTGGATTTCAATTTAATTCATTTTCAAGCTCTGCTGGGAGCTAATGCTAACTAGCCGGCCATCTGCAGATATCACACCAATTCAACTCAAACAAAACAGCAGACGGTCAGTTTCTGACCTGTCTGTCTTCAAAGTGATAATAAAGTGGGAGGGCCTGTTTTCTGGACAGTCCATATGCAGCTTGATGGGATTACATTATTTTTAAAATATTGCATATTGATGATTCCTTGCAGTTTTTATTATTCTTATTTCTGGTTTTTTGCACATGTAGGCCTAAAAATGAAAGTCATTTCTGCATTTGCAGTTTATAACCGGTGTGTTTACAGTTCAGCCTGTAATGTCGACTTGACACAATTTTATATTCAGGGAAACAACAAGTATTGCTCCTTCTTGTTGAATGTGGGAGAAATTGAAGTTCCCAGGATTAAATTCTGAGAGAAGCTCTCTATGCACATAGTATTTATGATGTAACTGAATATCAAACAACTGAGCTTAATAAAATGAATCAATTCTGGACTTTTAATCAAAATCAAATCACATTAGAAGATCAGCGCTGATATCCAGGAAATCATGGCTCAGTGAATCACATCTCTCTTCTGGATGGCAATGTACACAACTGTTTTTTGTGACAAAGAGATTTCATTCTTGCCAACAGAACATTGGTGTACAGCAATGATTTTCTGATACCAACAACAGTTAGCATTGCAGTGTCTGGACACCAGTGTCCTTTCACTGGTACAACTAAAACTTCTTGTGGAGATTCACAAATTGTAATACAATATTTTAAATCCCACTACACACCTGATGTCAAAACCCTAATTTTCAGTGCTGTAACCTGTGTAATGTTTGTTCACCAGTCACAAGCTGCTTGTATGTGGCAGCAAGAACAAGTGAATAATTAATAATAAATCACTAAAAAGTGGATTTTTTTGAACATGTTCAGTCACCACCATTTGAAATTAATAATAATGGTTGTAGGCTTTTGCACGCCCAAATATCTGATGTATTATATTAATCGCAAGGTTTGAAAAAAATGAATTATATTGTTGTATTTTATGTTTTCAGTAATTTTTTTTAATAACACATAATTATATTATTGCATTTAATGTTTCTGGTGTTTTGTTTACAACATATAATTCATTTCAATATGAAAAATATCCCACATGGTGGAAAAATTTAATATTATTGGCCCAAGGCCTGAACAGGTTGACACACACACACAACAACACAACACACACACAACACACACACACACACAACCACACACACACACACACACACACACACACACAACCACACACAGGAGGAGTGGAGCCATCTTTCAGTTTATTAGATACACAAAAATATATAATTATGAAATTACATTTGCTAAATTCAGCAGGAATGTTCCTGTTATTCACTTACTGGTAGGATAATAAAACAGTAAAACACTTTCAGTACAACCACCCACTGATCCAGGGTTTTATTAACGAAATTTCACAATGTCCGCAAAAACACACCACACACACACACACACACACACACACACACACGTGTATACACAAGAACACTACTGTTCTCTTATTTCACATGCACAACAGACCACACCACACACACCACACCACACACACACACATTATTGGAAAACATAATTTTAGTCTCTCACACATGCACACTGTTGACCTAACCAGGTAAGAGGGCTGAACCAATGAGTCTTTTCACAACAACTGCATTTAATCTTCCTGCCCCCCCCCCCCCCCCCCCCCCCCCCCCCCCGCTCTGTCGTCAGGGTGTTCTGCATGCTATTTTTCTCAGATTACACATGTGGGCAAAATCTGCCGCCTCCATACACAGTGCTTTTTAATTTAAATGTAAATGGTGATAAAATAAATCATTGCCTCTCTCTCCTCTATCTCTCTCTCTCTCTCTCCCACCAACACACACCACACCACACACACACACACACCACACACACCACCACACACACACACACACACAGATTTGCGTTGCACTTCAGCAACTCTCCACTGATTATTATTAATTTCTAACATTGACCTCTGAACTTAAATTAATATAACAAGGTACTGAGAGATTTGTTCATATTTGTATGCATGCATGAAGCAAGTGAATAGAATCACAGCCGTACAGCGATTCTTCCTGTTCGTTCCTTTCAGTTGGAGGCAAAGTGAATCTTTTGAGAAAAAAAGAGCAGTTCAAAGCTCATATTTAGTTAAAATATTATATTACAGTTCAAACCACTTTCCCATCCATATTATCTTTACTGTAAACTTTTATATTGTGTAGTAGATTGATTTCCTATTTCTTCTCATGTAAGAAGGATATTTTGTGAAGTGGACAGATAATTCTCCATATGAGCCAAATGAAAACAGAGCCGAGAAATCAGAGCCGTTCACTTTTTTAAAAGTCAAGTTTGAGTGGAATTTGAATTAACACATAATTGAAGGTTCAGAAGAGCTCTAACTCTTCAAGTCCAGTCTGTAAATGTCCCCACATGTTTTTCATGAAAACATTATTAAGCATTATTTGTCTTGAGATTGTGATTTTATATTGTAGCTGCAGTTCTGTCATTATTGTTTAAAAGGCCTCCCAAGTGTCACATATCCTTTCATGTAATTCTTCCATTTTAAGGTGATTGAACTTCTTATGAACTTGTGGAGAGGTTGTGGGATGAGACATTATTGTACAAGTTGATGGACTCCTCTCATCTCTGGTGCCTCCAGTCAACTAAAGCTTTGCTCATGCGTCCCTCACTTAAAGGTTTAATGTTTGAAGAATTCACGGGGGGGGGAGCAGGAGATTACATGCAGTGTTGTGAAAAGACTCATTGGTTCAGCCTCTTACCTGGTTTAGGTCAACAGTGTGCATGTGTGAGAGACTAAAATTATNAGAGAGAGAGAGAGCATGATTTATTTTATCACCATTTACATTTAAATTAAAAAGCACCTGTGTATGGAGGCGGCAGATTTGCCCACATGTGTAATCTGAGAA